>NC_048287.1:3280165-3580165 GCF_009762535.1 Notolabrus celidotus | reverse complement strand
CAAAACTTTTGGCCATGACTGTAGTCAAGATCACGCTAACCAAGACCAAGACATGTCCGAGACCAGAGTGCACTGAAACCATGACAAGACCAAGACATTTAAGGGTCGAGAACGAGTCAAGGCAAAGACCAAGGCAGGGCAAGACCGAGACAAGACCATATTTACCCATGGAAAAATCATCATGAAAGTAAACAAAATAAAAGACTTCTGTTTATTTGATTTAAGTTTGCTTTAAATACAATTAACAGCAACAAACAAGGTTTGGTTTTGAAGTTGCCTTTCTTTTGACACGCTGTGAGAGTCTTTTGACTCCTTAAGTTTTGTTTTCACCATTGTACGTTTTTAGATGTTTATTTATTGCTTCATTTAAGGACTTAGCAGACATCTCTGGTCACAGAATACACAATCTCTCCACCTGTCGTCTGTCTCCATTCATGAATGCTTGAGTGCAGGGGACATGTCTGACCGTAACACTGTGAAAGTCGTCGCCGTCACAGGTGGGAAAAGATGAATGAATTGAGAGAGGGGGAGGGGATTTCTCTCTTATCACAGTAATGACAGGGACAGAGTGCATCAGTGGTGGTCTCGACCGGTCTTGATTTAAAATACGGAGTTTGCCCAGTCCAAGGCCGAGACAAGACCGAGTAAAAACCTTTTGGATTTGAGACTGATCTCGAGTACTACAACACTAATTCACACGCCAGTATAAACATTAAATCCTGTTCATAGACATTCAGCTCTTTTAGCGAGCAGAGCCCTGGTTGTAGAGTGTCTCCGTCTGAAACTTCAACAGAAAACATACGTCTGTTTGATAATCCTGCTCTAGTATCAGACATGATGACAAAACTTCATGTACAACTAAAAACATGCAAAGACACTCTTCCTGCTTGTTTACCTACTTCTCTTTGCCAATCTTTTCCAGCAGGGTTCTCTTCAGGTTGCATGCTTCATAGCTTCAACAAAATTCAGTACAAAAACATTACCAGTCTTGTCGCTGACAATCTTATTTTACTTTGTAGGGCATGAAGAGGCGTCAGTATGAAAGTGAGACTATTTCAAAATCAGTTAAAAACTCTTCGCTGTGCCTTTACATTTGGACTCCTCCAAAACTTGAACACATGGACATAAATCCTGATACGAACCGACTGAACGGTGTTACCCATGTTGAAAATATGTTTGACTTATGTTTTCTGGTTTGCACCATGTCCCATCTGTTAACATGCAGGAGGCAGACTTTATGACCTGTAGGGGGAGCTCTGGGTCTTTTGGCTTTGTTAGGAATCAGTCGTGTCATCCATGTTTTTATGTTTTCAGCTAGTCCTACAGTTTCACAAATGAAACCTCAACAGCAGGGAGAAACACTGGGCTCTTATTTTGTTACTTCCTATGAACCTGTACGTTGATTTAAAAGGAACCATTTATGTAACCAACAGAAGATTATGCTCATTTAGCAATACATGGTTCCATGGTGCTGCAGCAGAATAAAGTGATAAGCACAAAGTGGAAGAATTAGCTTTAGCTGTGGTTTGATTTTAGTCTGGAGAGCCAAGAAAGTGCTGGATGTATTTGTTTGTATCCAGGGCCCGTATGCACGTCCAACCATTAGCAATGAAACGGGCCGTTTGTACTAATGATGGAAAAAAAAATGAGCGGTCTGCATGAGCCAGGTTAACGCCCCAACAAAGCATTACATTTAATGGAGGTAGACCTCACCATTACAGGTGCTAAAAGGAGGATTACCTCACCTGTTAGGCTGTTTAAAGGATGGAGGACATTGTGCTTATGTGTTACAGTTTAAGACCAAATATAAAATGAGAATAAAAGTTCTTCTGTAGATTATTTCACATGAATGAATTAGAACTAGTGGTGCAACGGATCATCGTTGATCCGTGATCCGTACGGATGCCTCTCCACGGTTCGGCACGGATGTGGTCCGCGGATCGGTTGATGAAAAAAAAAAAGGTTGCGCGTCAACTCGCTCGTCAAGCGCAGTGGTAGTCATGGCAAGTGAAGGAGCAGAGGAACTTGAAAAAACCTCCTGCATCTGTTTTGTCACATGTATTGGAGCATTTTGGATTCCCTGTGAAATACAGTGAATGCTGAATGTGCTTGAGCCACGTTATGAAATTCCGTCGCGCACCCACTAGACCAGAGGCCATCAATACACGGCCCCCGGGCCGCATTCGGCCGCCTATTTGTGGCCCCCGAACTGTTATTCCTTCACTCTGTGTTTTGGTCGGGTCACCGTGTGTTTACCGGGATTTTTTTCTCCATGTCAATGATACACAGACAGGCTGTTACTGGGTCACTTAGAGTCCACTGCTGCAGTACAATTTTTAACTTTCACTTTTGTTTTTGGAGCAGTTCGTATATTGGCACTTTGCCAACTGTAGGACCCTAGAATAAAACGGTGTTCACAGTTTGCTGCTCAAAGAAAAGTGGACGGTGAAAATCAGTGATTGAAAGAAGAATGGAGTGAAACTTTTGAGCCTCACTTTCATGGCGCAATTAGTTCATTGGCCAATTATTTGCAGTCGTGCATGCGGCTAACGCTACGGCCAAATGGGCCGCTCCATAACGGTACGTTAAGACTAATGGTCCCGTTTGTGTGATGGCTGGACGTGCATACCATAGACTGTAAATAAAAATGGACAGCGTTGCTCCGCAACATGGATGAAGAGAGGAGGAGGAGGAGAATCCTTGATTCAGTGATTACCGCGGGAAAACCTCGGTCACATGACTTCAGCTGTCCAGCGGTCCTGCTTCTTGCTGCATTCTGAAAACGCAACCAGTGGGTGTTGACCATAGACTGTAAATAAAAATGGACAGCGTTGCTCCGCCTCTTCCCGTTGTACGGTTCTGAAGCCAAAAAATCCCACTCCTGGGCGCCGCCATTGTGCAGCCAGAGCCTGTAAAGCCACTGTAATAAGCTCCGCCCTACAGTGTAACATCACAAGTTGCTGTGTGTCCTTTGAAGTTTCACTCTATGGCGGCTGTGAATCAAAGGAAACCAGGAAGTAAAACCCCGTTTTTAAAACTCTAATAACTAACGACAAATAAACTTTTCAGGAAAAAGAGGCCTTGAACACAAAACAGTCAAATACTAACTACATATAACCACAGCATACGGATGTGAGAAACATTCATACGACGTGTATTTATTTTTTAAAGTTTGACTGCTCCCCCATTCAAATTAATGGGGGAGACGGATTTTTTTACCTATACTGCAGCCAACCACCAGGGGGCAGACACACTGCTGAAAGCTTCACCTCCAGCCACCGGAACCTCTCCCTTGGTGCATACGGGCCCAGAACTTTAGAGTTATGATGAGCACAGAATAAGCAAACTTTCATAACAAAGTTTGATTTGTGATTTTAGTGCTGCTCATAGTTTAGTAGAATAACTGTGAGACAACAAACTAACAGCGACTGATAAACATCCTCTACTTGATGAGTCAAAGTGGATGTTTATTCGAGCTTTAAACATTTTTTATTTAGATTTACAAAGATGGAAAAAAAACGGTGTCTTTACGCTGAAACAAAAATCTTGCAATGACAAGACTTTACTGCTCTGAAGGGATATAGATCTGTATGCACTCACTGCAGCTAAATGTCTGTTTCTGCTGGATGAACACTCCTGAAACTTGCAGAGCCAAAGAAAATTGTATAGCTGGGTGAGCAGCAATGTTCCCGCTTAAGGTATTGATGGTACAATAAAACTTAGAATTGTGCTTGAAGGCTGGGGCTGATAGTGCTGAGAGAGAAACCTCTCTGGTCATTAATGTTGGGTTAATTTACACCTCACACAGAGATGAAACGTCTACAGTGGGAATGTTCTCGATTTGGATAATCGAGAACAGTCCCGCCGGTTTGAGTGAGGGAGTTTCATCATTGCATAATTGTTGCTACCTGATCCTCGGGTATTTTTCTGGTCATGTGACTTTGCTTTTTTTTTTGCTGCTTCTTCATTTACAGAAAAGAAAGAAGTGACACAGAGTCTGGAGAACTACACCTCCAAGTGTCCAGGTGGAATGGAGGTCATCACCCTGCCTGATGGACTGAAGCTCCCTCCTGTGCCCTTTACAAAGCTCCCCATCGTCCGGTAAGACAGGAGTGGAGCGATCGCAGCTTTCCTGCATCTTACAACCAATTACAAAGTTGACCTGATTACAATATGAAATGTTTTAACTTTATTTATTAGTTTTTTTAATTGAGCAATAAATGTGCTGTACAAGAAGGGGGTGACCAAGTGATAGGTAGACAGAATAACAAATAAACAAGGCATGAATAGGAACATAAAGAACGGAAAGACAAACAAATAATAATAATAATAATAATAATAATAATAATAATAATAATAATAATAATAAAAACAACCACAACAACAACAACAACAACAAAACAATAAAACAATAAAAATAAAACAATATTAATAAAACAATATTAATAAAACAATATTAATAAAACAATAATAATAAAACAATATTAATAAAACATTAATAATAATAATAATAATAATAATAATAATAATAATAATAATAATAATAATAATAGAATAATAAAAAATAACCCAATAATAATAATAATAACAAAATAAAAAACAACAATTAATGCTTTAACAAGATAAAGCTGAATGACAGTTACCCTAACTCCAGGGGTTAATAATAAGTGAATAAAAGATTAATAATAGTAATTTATTATTACATAAAAATAAAAAAATTATAATAATGAAAAATAATTAAATAAATAATGTGTGTCTTGTGAAGGCAGACGTGTGTGTGTGTGGGGTCCAAATAACAAATAGGTCGATCATAGGTAGTTAACAGAGCCCAATCAAATATGTCATTTAAAACAGCTTTGTTTTTGCACTCATACAGGATCAGATTATTACAAAATTCTGAAAATTAAGGTCTCTTTATTTGGGATTGTTTACCCATGAAGCTGTCTCAGGCTTCAACTTAAAATAAGGAAGAACACAAAAACCAGAGTCGGACAGAAACAAAAACTGTTCAAATAAAATCAAACTTTGGGTGAAAATGCTTCGATTACATTCACCTAAAAAGATGATGTTTCAGCCTCAACAGTGCTGTCTTTCAAAGATGCAAAGTGCAGCAGTGTACTGTTGCATTTTCAAACAGTTTGACACACAAAAGGAATATAAACCCCAAATATTGTATGCAAGTTGCACAGGCTTTCTGTGGCTTTCAAAAATACATAAAGGCATCAGTGACATGGGTAGATAAATGAAGCTCATATTCAAAATACCAACGAGCTGAAGGCTAAAGACACACAAGGGTTAAAAAACATTACATGTTGTTTAGTATGAATTAAAAAATTACCAATAAAGATCAGCTTTAAAGCTTTAAAGGTGACATATCATGCAAAATGGACTTTTTAATGGTTCTTTACCTGAAATATGTTTCCCTGGCATGTCTACAAACCCCCCGAGAATGAAAATAATCCATTCTGCCCCTGTTCTGATTTCTACACCTTTCTGTAAATGTGTTTTTGTTACGTAACAACAATATCCGGTCTGTCACGGAGTCAGAGCTCGGAGCTTGTTCAGCCCATAGACTGTATAAAATAATACTGAATCCCCCCTCCGTTTTTCATTACCTGCACAAATGTGTGCTAACAAGGAGCTTAGGAGGGAGGCATGCTAGTTGTAGGCTGTCTTAATAAACACAAAGGTCGGTTTTACTCCCCACGTCTGCAGATTTGAAGATCTAGTGGATGATTTTTATTTGTCATGGATAAGTGCTAGCGCTAGTTAGCATAGCTACATAGCTACATGTTCGTAGCTGTAGCTGTGTACCAAGACACACGTCAACATACTGACAAATAAAACAACAAGAAACACAGAATCTGTGACCAATCCTTCAGAAAGGTCCCGCTGCCTTTCTGGCAGAGGTCGGTTTTACTCCCCACGTCTGCAGATTTGAAGATCTAGTGGATGATTTTTATTTATCATGGATAAGTGCTAGCGCTAGTTAGCATAGCCACATAGCTACATGTTCGTAGCTGTGTCCCAAGACACACGTCTACATACTGATAAATAAAACAACAAGAAACACTAAATCTATGACCAATCCTTCAGAAAGGTCCTGCTACAGGCGCCTCTCCGTCAGGATCAGATTCTGGATCAGATTCAGAGGGTTGAAGTAACGCGATCTCTGAGCAGCCGTGTATATTCAGCCAACATGTAAACATTAGATCAACGTGCTGGAGAGCCGAGGCACATCCACTTCCTGAGGGGGCGTGGTCAGAGAGAAAACAGAGTGTTCTGAGGAGGACTGAAGAAGAGGGTTTTTCAGGCAGACCAAAATCTGATTTCAAAGTGTTTTTTGAGCATAAACTTTAAAGACATGTTTTGGGGACCTCTTAGACCAATATATATTGATGAAAAAAGCGTGATATGTCACCTTTAACTGCTGAATGTGACGGAGAGAGCTCATTCACTGAGGGCTTGACGGTCTCATTACTGAAAGAAGTTTAATTACTGGAGCTCCACGCTCGTGTCACATGACTCGGGCATTTCAGGGCCATTAACATCTTTATTCATGAGTCAGCACTCTAGTTGGCAGTTGAGTAATATTGCTGCTTATAATTGAAACAGAATTCACGTGTAGCACCAAAATAGCTCAAATGTTTGGTTTTAGGAACTCCTTCAAAAAAAGAAAAGATGTCTTCAGATCTCAGTTGCCTGCATTACTTATTAAAGCTAGGGTTGGTAGTCAGGGAAAACTAGCATGAATTTGAATGTGGCATTTCCTCAGGACTCTGTCTGCTGATGATTGAATACAGTATCACCTGACAATCAATCAGAGATGTTTGGAAGTGAAGGCTCAACCTTTGAGATTTTATGTAAATAGTGCAGGGTCAAAGCAGTGGAAACACACCCTGAGGTTCTGAAAGGAGGACCACTGTCTGTTTGAAAAGGAGACTTAAGATTTAACGTCATAGTTAGCACTAAGCGTTGTTTATGGTTTCCAGTGTGACATCACTCCAGGTTGTATGTGGGTGAAATATATTAATTTGATAAAACACAGAAAGTTTTTGGAAAAGTGAGGAAACCACTTTCTTGCTCTTATATTCCTTAAATAATGTATCTGACTGTTAAGTCCCTCTCAGAGTAAGACAGATCTGCCTGAAGGCAGGACAAACAAGACCCTGGAGATGTCAGCTATCACTTTTTTTTAGACTTTAACTCACTGGCATTAGAATATATCTTCAGTTAAAATAAGTGTTGCAGTATATGTTTTATAAATTTATAAAATACCCCTGTATCTGTTCCAGTAGATTTCCTCTGAGCTTTTTCAGTGTATTTATAATAAGGTAAATAGAAGCGGTGAGAACGCTGCTGTGGAAAAACCAAAATGCTGCAGAGCTCGACAGAAACCAGGCATCGACAATTAAGCAGCTAAACTTTCTTTTGAATTCTGTTTCTGCTTTAAGTCCTCTGATCGTGCAGCACTTCATCACAACCATGGTTTGTAGTACTAAATGTACCTTTCAGCCTCCCTTCACTGGTTGCCTGTGGGTTTTAGAATTGATTTTAAGATTTTAACTCTCACTTTTAAAGCTATAAATGTACTGGCCCCTGAGTACCTAAGCAAGTGTCTAAGGATGTATGTCCCCAACTGCTGCCTGAGATCCTCTGGCAGGTCCCTCTTGCAGCTTCCTAGAGTGAAGTTAAAAACCAGAGGTGACCGGGCCTTTGCAGTCAGGGCCCCGTCACTCTGGAAAGACCTGCCGGAGGAGATCAGGCAAGCCGCATCCTTGTCCTCTTTTAAATCTCTTTTAAAAACACACTTTTTTAAATGTGCTTTTACTATGATTATTATTATTATTATTATTAATGGAGCGACGCCTGCGAGCTAGTTCAGGCAGACAACTCGAGCTGCAATGCCATACACGTCACATGTCCCACTCTCATATCCATCATCCAATCCTGCCCTCTGCCTCTCAAATTGGCGGTCTATTTAAACTGGGAAAAAATCTCCCATCTCTCCCTCTGCCTGTCAACGCCTCTGCTGCTGCATGCCATTGCTGATATTTCTTCTTCCCCGCCGCCTCCCCAGCTTCCACCTGCAGGCTCCGGGGGTGTTTAGTATGTTTTGCTCATCACTCCTCAAAGTCTGCATGTAAACTTATCTGCAGGGAGTGATGAGGCCGGAGCCTGGGCGCCAAACATGAATATGTATTTGCTGCTACAATAAACAATTTAAACGTGAGTTGTCTGACTGAATTATTATTAAAGAAATCTGGACATGAGCCTTGCTAACGTCACTGTTGTCTTTCTTTCTTTGATTCCAAAACTAGATCAGTCAAGCTCCTCAATCTGCCAGTCAGTCTGCGTCCTCACAAAGTGAAAGGCCTGCTGGGACAGAACATGTCCACCGCCAGCCCCTTCATCTACTCACCGATCATCATGCACAACAGAGGAGAGGAGCGCTGCAAGAAGATCGGTAAGACAACCACCATATCAGAATCAGAATCAGACATACTTTATTGATCATGGGGCGAAATTCAGTCATTACAGTTGCTCTATACACAATAAATAAGAATATCAAATAATATTAATAGAAGAAAGTAATTAATAAGATATAAATACAAACACAATGAAAATAATGATAATACAAGTATGTACAGAAGACAGAATAAGCTATGTAGAAAATAAATCCATGGTTAAAGTCCCCGGAGATCAGGAAGAGGACACTCTGGTGGTCTGTCTGGAGATCAGGAAGAGGGCACTCTGGTGGTCTTTCTGGAGATCAGGAAGAGGGCACTCTGGTGGTCTGTCTGGAGTCTGGCTATGGCAGATTTGACAACGTTGGACGCCGTAGTCAGGTTGGCAGAGGGGGGATGTAAACAGCTACCAGTATGACATGTGAGATATCCCTGTGCAGATAATATGAGGAGGACCACAGCTCTCTCGCTGCTATCCTGATGCAGCCAAGTTTCTGTGAAGCGCACCATGCTACATTCCTGAAACTCTGTCTGTCTCCTGGCTAGTCCTGTTAGCTTGTCCATCTTATTATCCAGAGATCTCACGTTGCCCATGATGAGAGAGGAGAGACACGGCTTCTATCGCCTCTCCATAAACCTTTGTCTCCTTAAAGGAACATCCAGCGGCCCGAGCTGACGAGCCGGCCAGCTTCAGCTCAGCCAGCTGAGCATGAGTAAAAACACAGACTATGAGTGGCATCGGGATATGAGACAACCTGCTGATGAGGATCTCTGCGTAATAAATCCCTTTGCTTTCAGCAAAATCCACAATGTGCAGTTTGTGTGCAGCTGTGTAGCACTTTCCTTTTTTTAAGTTCTGTTTTTCAGCTTTTATGCCTTTATTCAGAGAGCACAGGACGGTAGGTAGAGCAGGAAACAGGAGAGAGAGGGTGGAGTGACATGCTAGAGAGAAGCTGCAGGTTTGAATCGAACCACGACTCAAACAATAGGCCAAACCACTGCCCCTGTGTAGCTCTTTGTAATACCATCTGTAATAGACATGGATTCTCCAGCCCTGCTAGCAACTCGTGAGATAGTTGAGCTTGGCCCTTTGTATCGTTGGTTGTGAGCTACAGATGGACCCACTACCTGAGACCAATTGGCCTGTAGTCTCAGCCACTTTTTGCATTAAACTTTGGTTTCTTTTCATTTTGATTTAATTTTAAATCCCAGGGTTCATGAACTTCATGGTGTACCTACGTTTTGTTTCAGCATGATTATGTCCGATAAGAGAGAAAAGCTGTTAAAAGGTGTTGCCGTCATCGCCTGTGTTGCTTTTTACCCGGCTGTGTACAGAGAAGCAGGAACCATCTTCTGAGTCAAATACTGTAACACAATGAAATGCCTCTTTCTGCATTTTATACTGGTAAATAGAGCTGGGCGATATCATAAAAGATGTTATCACGTAACAATTTTCATGTCAGTCGATGACGATAATTATCACGAAGAATATCAAATCATTATTTCTTTTAAATGTAAAGTCAGATTTTTGCTCCTGAGTGAAAGTTAAAGACAGTTTGTTAGTTTGTATCTGGATTTAGTTTCTGATGAGCTTCTTGAATCCATCATTTCTGACGGTGCTAACAGGAAGCAGGTCTTTAAAGCTGGGGTCTAACGGTGCTGATCTCTGCCAGTGTGCATAGTGGATGGAGCTACCTACTGTGTCTATAGTCAGAGCCACAGTAAAACAAATATTTAGTAGCAAGTGTTTCCCCTGACTGTGCAGATGATGCTTTATGACTGATGTCTTTTTCAACTCTGTGCAAAATACACTCTCTCTTGAAGGATCTTAAAATGTATTAACATTTATTGTCTACAGTCACCACCGACATCTTTCTCTAAGAGCAACAGCAAATTGTTATGTGCTTCGTATGTTAAGTTTTTTTTATGTCATGATATCTAATAGAAATTTAAAAATCTGAAACTCAATGTGGGAGATATCAGAAACTATTGAGGTAAGAAGTAACCAGCAAACATCTGAAATACCCAGACCTAAACTATATTAAGTAATAATTGAATGAGTTAGCCTAGCATTCATCCTAGTGTCAATGTTATATTTGAAATGTTGTTAGCATACATCAACATTAAAACTGGGGTTGGTAATCAGATTTAGATCCACTTTTTGTCATACTGGTTAAAATGATCTTTATGTCCTGATGGCAATCATTACATGATGTGTTCCTAAAAAAGAGTGAAGAAAAGCTGCTATCTACAGCCGGAGTAAACCTGGGAAAACACCAACCAATCACAGTTTTTTGGCTCCCCAAATTTTAAACCAATCAAATCCCGTCCAGCCGTTCTGCCCTCCTCCTGCGCGTACATTTCCCCGGCGTGCACTCCTCCAAGTCCCCGTCTCCTGCCTCTACTTCCCCTGACTCTACTGACTGCCCCTCTCGCTCGTCCTCGGGCCTGTCCCCTCTGACCTGATGAGGTGCTTTGCTCAGGACTGTAGTCCGGATCAGAGTCTAAAAAGCTCTCACCAACAAGCAGAATAATTAATGACGTTCAGTAAGTCCTACAGAAAATATAGATTTATTGTAGCGTCTGTCCGGACACTGTAGTGATGACGAGCCGATTGGTGAACACGTTGATCTTTAATAACCGGTCACTGTCGGCCGTGATCACGCCAACCAACAAAACAACAATCAATGTTTGAATGAATGAACAACTTCTCCTCTTGTCTCTCCTCTCTCCCGCTCACACACTCTACACCTCTCCTGATGCCTTCACTGACCGTCAACACTGTAGGAATTAAGAACATCTACACTGAACAGGTTTAACAAACAGTAGAACTGTTACAGTATTATATTTGTGTTATAACTTAACTTCTGATATCGTGTCACCAGTACAACTGGATAATGCTAGCATGACAGTTGTGAGTACTAACAGCAGCCATGTTTGTTTGTGTTTTTAACTTTCACTATGAGAATGTTTTGGTGAGGACCGGTTTTGAATCAGTCACCATCATATGGTCGCAAGTCAGCGGCGCTCGTGCATGTGAGCGGTGGGGGCGTCGTTTCAGAGGAGCTCCGAGGGAGGAGGGGAGGGGTTAGACGGAGTCATGAGGAAAAGCTACATTCAAATTCATGCTGGTTTTTAAGAGACTACCAACCCCAGCTTTAATGTAAGATGAGATTTTTTGTGAAGTTTTAGTTTGTAGATTCTTATTTTTCTCAGGTTGAGCTTATTTCCATTACTTGATTAAAATTTACAAGAAAAATATATCAAACTGTAAACTATGTATCAGTTTACAGAGTATTGTTTTGGGTTGTTCTGTCCCCTTTAAGATTACTAAGGGTTACGGGCAATGTTATTTCCCACAGTGCAGTGAATGCATCACAGTCACCGTGGACATTAAACGTGTTCACAGCAGAAGTAGTCTCTGCGCTCTTCCTTTACCCACATCCTGAAAGTATATTTAATGAAGTGTATGAAGTTAATAGTTAACACAGACTCGACTCAGTGTCAGACTAACGACTCTGCTTAGAGCTGCTAGGTTTTCAGTTTTCTTTAGAGTCTCTGTCGCTCGTTTCAGCTGCGTTTACATTCTGCTCCAAACGTCTTTAAGCCCCGCCCACCTTTCACCCTGCTTCATCATTGGCTGTTCAATACCTTCTTCTTCTTCTTCTTCTTCTCCTTCTTTTGCTGATGAAGGGTGAATCCTGGCATGCGTAGTCAGCACAAATGTAAAATCACATGAGGTTTAAAATTGATTGTCAGCATAAAATTAAAATTGTTTATATATACTGAAGGAGGAACATGTAAGTGTAATAGCTGTTTTTATGCCTGTATGAGGGGATTGGACAGTGGATAGAGTCGTTACTGAGAGAGAGAGAGAGAGAGGGGGGGGGGGGGGGGGAGACATGCAGCAAAGGACCAAAGCAGCAGGTCCTACTTACCCAAGGACAACAGCTGCACAATTTAACCACAAGGCAAAACCAGCACCTTACAGCACTTTGTTTCAGTCATCTGATATGAGTTAACCAAAGACAGGAGAGCCTGAGGCAGGGCACACTGAAGATATATCTAATCACTAATGAGAAGCAGATTATAAATTGAATATGCACAGCAAACAGAGTTTATGAAGGATTATTAATATGTTTGATGCCTGATAAACCTGTTTTCAGTTAGTCAGATGTGAGAAATTGCTGCCAACTCTCATCCTGTCTTCACACTGAAACACTCTGTGGGAATTCTCCAGCAGTGATAACAAGGCACCTGATGTTTCATGTTAGACAGTATGGCGTATAAGACCTGTAATGAAGTCAGCAGTTCATTTTCACTGACTTGAGTGTTAGAATTAAATGAAGCTTGAGCTGGAGAACTCTTCTTCAGAGCCTCTTCCAGATGTCTTCCCTAGCTCCATAGAAGGCTGAGTAAGCCAAGTAACAAATGAGGAAATACATTGGCATGAAGATGATCAGCATGACACATACATTCTGTTGTTAGATATGCTTCCTCAGTCAATGAGACTTTCATTTACCAGACCTGAAGTGCCCTCTTTTATAGAAAAGTCACCTCAGTTCTGTTTTCATCCAATGATGTTGAACCTGCAGGCATCATGGTGTCCTTGCTAACAGAGCCCATGATCCTAACTGGTCGAACTTGAAATAATAACCCTGTCTCATTTAGGGATGGGCAATGATTTTTGAATATTGGAATATTCGTTCACTTTGTAAAAATCGAAGAGTAACTTTGAATATATTCTTATTTTAAAAGTATAATTTTTCATCGTTTTTACTGGTGCCTGGTTGTTATACGGTATTCCAGCCAGACGGTGACTACAGAACATCTTAAACCTGTTTGCTAACTGCATTAAATAGAAGAAGAACTACACTACACTACTACACGTGTAATTCCGGGGCATAGACTGTATATAAAATGGACGTCATCTCGCTCGGCTGGAAGTGAGGCCGCCACGAAACTGCTCCCCCTAGTGGCTGGCTGCAGTATAGGTCAAAAACTCCACCTCCCCCATTCATTTGAATGGGGCTGCAGCCAAACTTTAAAAAATAAATACACGTGGTATGAATGTTTCTCCCATCCGTATGCTGTGGTGATATGTAGTTATTATTTGACTGTTTTGTGTTCAAGGCCTCTTTTTTCTGAAAAGTTTCTTCTTCGTTAGTTATTAGAGGTTAAAAAACAGGGTTTTACATCCATACATTACTTTGATTGACAGCTGCTGTAGAGAGAAACTCTGTAGGACCTCGGGACGCTATGCTGAAGGGCGGAGCTTGTTAGTGTCACAGACTCTGGCTGCAGAAGGTTTACAAGATGTCAGCGATCTGGAACGGGATATTTTGGCTTCAAAACCGTACAATGGGTCAAAATACGGTATTTTTATACTCCTTCTATAACCTCCAAATACAGTAACACATCTGAGTTGTGTTGGAGGGACTGTGGGTTAGTCGGGAACTTCACCCATATATTTTGGGAATGCCCAAAACTTAGTGATTTTTGGAAAAACATCCAAAAAGAACTCCAACAAATCTTTGGGATCACATTTTCTTTAAATCCTTCTCTCTTCATACTCGGCATAACCCCTGATAACATTAAAGATGCAGACTTAATATCTTTACTAAGAATTTTGCTTTTGATAGCCAAAAAAACAATTTCAATGTCCTGGTTGAATCCGCTTCCTCCCATCATTTTGCAGTGGAGAGGCAGAGTTAAAGCTGTCCTTATAATGGAAAAAATCACAGCAAGGTAACAGCTGAAGACAAACAAGTTTCTCAATACATGGGCACCAGTGATACAGGCGATGCCTGAGCTCTAGTCACCTCTTGTTTTATTTATTTATTTATTTATTTATTTGATTTGATTTGATTTATTGATTCCAGTTCAGTTTTTCCCTAAATACACCTCTGTAAATGTAAACTATAAGCAATGAATCTATACTGTGAATTAAGATAAGAATGTAATGACGACGATTCTAGTTATAGGAAATTTTCTCATTAAGATGTAAAGATTAAGTGTAAGGGAATACATCTCCTGTATGTGTGCTTGTTGTGTGTCAATTGAAAAAAGTATATAAATAAAAAGTAAAAAAAAAAAAAACGTACAATGGGAAAAGGCGGAGCGACGCTGTCCATAATGTATACAGTCTATGTTCCAGACACTGAGCATGGCTGTATGTGTGTGTGTTTGGGGGAAGGGAGGTGATTATTATTGGAATAATTGGCAAACAGAAGCCAATGATTATCAAGTAGTATTTTGGCTTACCCATCCCTAGTCTCATTAACGCTCCAACTACCTGAGACTCACGTGTTATACTTCATCACTCGGTGTGTGAGCGGCAGCAAGAGGCCCAATGCTATGCTGGAGTGCACCGATACTGACTGGAAACTCTGATGTTCAAAAAAAGTACAACTTGTTTTCATCGTGTCTGCAATGAAGTGTTTTATGCTGTCCCAGGTGTTGAGCCAAGACGGGTCCAGATTTATTCAGATTAGGAATAGCAGTGAGACAGTGAGTGTGACTGAGATATTGTGGATATAGATTTGAAGAAAATGTTGCCCCCTTTAATCTTAGAGCTCTCTGAAGTCCTTCACTGTCCATCTCTGGACTTCTGATTCATAAGTGTTCCCCTTTTCTAAAAGTTACTGTTTATCAAAGTGTACTGTGAAATAATGAAGCAGTCTAACTCATAAAAAGATAAATGTTACATTTTGATGCCATGCTTCAGGTTTGTAACAACTTTTAGTAATCCCAGCTTTAAACACTCCAGCATTGTTCTTGGTGGTCCCCCAGTGGGAGAGGCTTCTGAAAGTACAGTTTGGACCATAGGCAGTCTGAGTGTTTGAAATAATTACATTTACTAGGAGTAGTGTAAAGTTATTCATTAATATGTTGAATATATAGCTAGTCTCAAACTACAAAACCATTCACATCAGAGATGGAGGCAGGGAGTGAATCACAAGTGATTTTTAATAAACGGCGAACGTCTGCACCCTCGGGCTGCTCTTTTCTTTGATCTGGGTTTAGATGTTGGATGTCAGATATTCCTCTGATGCAGTCTGGTTTTATGAAGCTTTGGAGATTAATTCAAACATGCTTCTCCGTCCCAGTCCATCTTCCTCTGAAGAGCTAGCTAGCAGCTAATCAAGTCCAGATTCCCTCTTAACTCCTTCGAGGCGATTCCCAGCATGCAGGAACAGTAGAGTTCAAGTCTTTGAAGCATGGTTTCACTGTGAACATGCATGCACAAAGGCCACATGCAGTCATGTTCCCACATACAAAACAGTATTTCTTGTACAAACCAAATGCAAGCAGCTCCGCAGCATGCTTTATGATAACAACTTCATTAACCTTATTACTGCCCTAACACAGCGTGGAATTTTCAGACTTCATCAAGATATGTTGGATTAGTATCAGTAATAAACACTCCTCAGACACTCCTCAGAGACATTCTTCAGGGTATCATTGTGCCTCAATATAGGCGTTTTTCCACCAGAGGAACTTTACCCCTGAACAACATGCGTTTCGACCGGTGGACCCAGGGTCTAAATTTAGTTCAGGGGTCGTTAATCTCCCCCTAAAAAGCCCCTGCTAAGGGGGGTAGTACTTTTCAAAGGTCCCAGGATTTTCGGGGGGCAGCGCCTTCAATGCTGAACATGTCTGATTGGTAGATTAAGCGCAGTGTTTTTATTCTGCCCGCCGTCCACAATAACATCACACACATCTGTGATTCACTTGATTTCTCTTTCTTTCATTAGTTTTTATTTGTTCTATCTCTTTTGTATGTGTGTGTACTTTTCAAAAGAAGAAGCTGTGATTCTCTTGATTTAGCAGCTTGTAACAGTAGTCTTCTCTCAGCCCACAGTTAATGTGTCTCTCCCGGTGTTACGGTTTGAAAAGTGACCCTGTAAACTGGAGACCTTCAGCTGAACGTGTCAGTGTTTGTGGAGTTTACACAGCTGTTGAAACACAGAGGGAGTTTTAAGATTTCAAAGTGTCCTCATCAGATATTTAATGATCGTCTAAAGACGTGTATGAGGGATGCATCTGTCTGAAAGTCTCCAGTTAACAGGGTCACTGTTTAAACCAAAACACCGGCCGATCTCTGCCACGGCTTTTTGAGTTCTCCTCTCACGTGTTGATTCAGTGAATCCATCTGTGATGAAATATAGCACCATCTAAAACAGAGCCAGCTGAGTCTCTTCATGCTAACAGGCTAACTGTTGTGTTGCTCATAATGATACCTGCCTGTCCGTCTGCTTCTATGGTGTCATCTGTGATGAATGGCATTCCTCTTTGTGTTACTGCCCTCTACTGGTCTGGTGGTGTAGTGCATTTACTTTTTTTTCTCCATACGTCACTGGCCTGATTTACACACTCTTCCCGGGACTTCAGCCCGCGGTCGAAACGCAGACAACAATGGAGGCACAGGAACCTTTTAGTTCAGGGGAAAGTAGTTCTGGGGTCTAAAAGACCCAGGAACTCTTGGTCGAAATGCACGTTATGTGCCACAGTAACTTAACTAAAGTGAAGCATTAGCTCCAACTCATGGGTGTGACTGGTGGGGAAGCTAAACCCACAGTCTTCTCTGCTGAGCTGTTAATTCAGGTTTGTGGACACAGTTAGCATGTAGTGTTGTAAATCCATTATAGTCTCTTTAATTAAAGTATAATTTAAGGTGTAATGTCCTTAGTAATTGGAAGATCAAAGTAGTGTTGCTCTGAATGTTGTTATTTTTTATGTTTCTTGTAATGTCTTCTCTAAATTGACACAGATGAATGAAACAGACAGGGCTGCACTTCACTGTTGTTCACATGGTATGAATCAGGCTCAATCGTATTGAAGAGGTTCTCCAATAGTGGACTGTTTCCCCAATATTTGCTCTGAGACTCTGAGGTTTTGAAACAGTGTCCACAGACATCCTTTTACTTTGATGTAGATGGTTTATCACTTAATTCAATATTTGCATTATAATCATCATCAAGGGCAGGGGAAGTGCCCCCCCCCCCCTCCCTGCATCGAGACCATGGCCAAAGCATCACCATCACATGGTCACTCCTGTGTGAAAAGGAACACTAATTAGTTCTGTTTTTTTAGTTTTTGTTTCTTGGTTTGAATTTATTTGAGATAAAACTGTTTGCCCTTGGCTCCAGCAGGTGTTGACTCAGCTCCATCCAATTAAAACAGCTTCCAGACCCTCAGGAGGGAGCCTGTTTATTAGGAGTTGCCTATTGAACAACGGTTAGGTTTGTTTGTTTAGTTTTTTGTTTCTTGGTTTGTAGTTTTTTAAACTTTTTTATATTAATTACTCTGAATTGTTTGCCGCAGTCAGAAAGGAGACTGATGTACCCCGGGACTTTAACCAGATCTGTGTCCGGTCTGTCACCGATCTGCTTCAGTCCGGTTCCATGCTCTCTTGTCCTTCAACACAACCAGTTGTGTTGAAGGACTCCATAGCTAGAGTCATGTGACCGAGGTTTTCCTGCTGTAATCACTGAAATCTGACCCGTTGACTCCAGGCCTGGCTCCGCTCATCATGACTTTGGTTTGTTGTTGTAGTTAAGTGAAATACGATCTGGTGATAACACAGAATGTTTTATTCTGAAAATTAACCGCATGTTTTCATTTTGTTTTGGTGAAACCTGACTTCCTGTCCTGCTCCATCTGCTCTGTTGAGATTGAGTCGTGCTCCGGCATCAGGCAAAAATAGAAGTCTTGTGTATCTGATCCGGAGGGCTCCGACCTGCTGGATCAGAGACGCAGCTGGAACGCAACAGAGCGGATCCAGAGGAAGTTAACACATTGACTAGAATAGAAACCTATCAGATCTGTTGCCATGATGGATCGGAGACGGATCGGACACAGATCTGGTGGAATTTGGCTGTCAGTGTACTTGTCCTGCTTTCAGTTTAAACACACACAACTTCACACATGTACATATATGCTCTTATAGCTCACATGTACAAACAGTTTAATCAACTGCGGTTGACCCTTGTGACTTACAACTCAGAATCAGATGAACTTAATTCCACAATGGAAATGCTGACCCAACTTTCATTGAACCTAACACGAGGCAAAGAGGTGGAGTTGAGGTGGGCCTTTAGCCCTCTTGCTAACAGCTATAATGGGCCCGCCTGTCAGTCAAGTCAGCCATGCCCCTGATTATGCACCCCCCCCTGCAGATTGTACGTGAAAAGAGAAATTAGCTCTTTAGACCAAAACAGTTTTCTTGGAACCAGGCTGTAAACATGTAAAGATCTTCTTTTTTGAATGAGTGTGTATGTGGCTTCCGAGGCTTTTGCAGCCAGCCTCAAGTGGACACTACAGGAACTGCAGTTTCTCGCACTTCAGCATTGGCTTCATTTCTCAGGACCAGAAGTCGGCGCTCAGATGAATCATGATTAACTTACGATCATTCATGATTTAAATTGTAATTGTTCTGCCTGTCAGATAAAGACAGAATTCCTCTTATTGGGTTATTTCTTCCATTATCAGTATTACCCAGTGTCCCACAGAAATGTGTCTCCATCTGAGTTATTAATGTCTCATAAATTCAAACAAGCTCAAGAGCTTTGCTTATGTTTCAGTGTGTTCCTCCCTGCTCTGGGGTCGCTTCATTTCCCATGGATGATTTCTGCTCCAGTGCCCAGGCAGAGTGGGAAATGTATTATTCAGTTTGAAAGATTAATGTTGCTGATAGTTTCACAGAATATATTTCTGTAGGATACAACACCACCACTAAACCTCCTCCATTCTGTGTTAGGTCAATAAAAGATGATTTTCATAGCAAATGAGAGAGCAGCCGAACACAGGTAATGTTTACCTAACAGCGCAACCATTCATTGACGCAAACGTTTATTATTGCTTTGCACAATGAGGTCTCAAAGAGCTGAAGCCTTTGGAAATCCGTGCAGAATCTCAAAAGCCACTTGAGGGGTTAGACAATGCAAACAAAGAAGGCAGCAGTCCACCTTGTTTTTCTATCTTCTGAGCTGTATTTCACACTTAATTGGCTGGCAATGAGAGAATGCCTGTGAGCCAGACCTGAGGATGTGTGGGGCTTTCCAGGCATTCATATCATATATATCTTTCTTTTGACGGCCTTAATTTCCCAGGGTGCATGGCTGAAGTTTGCCTTCAGATAAATCCCTTTTCCAGCCAGGGTCTGAGCTGGGCTTTACAGCCCCTCTTTTGCAAGTCTATTTCCTGCAGTGGGCTCTCAAATGGACTAGAAAGTCTTACACTTCACATTGGAGATGGTATGGATACAGTGGGACCAGAGCAGCTTCTCAGTCAAACAAACCCTTCAGCAGCTCTTTCAAGAGTGATTGATACAGCAGTGAAGACCTGCAGTCTTCTCCTTTTACAGTCAAAGGGAGATTTAGCTGTTGCTGAAGTCCAAGTTGTTCTCTCTGGAAATCAGAGACTGCAGCTTTGCTCTCAGTATTCCCTAAATGTTTTAGTTATGCCAGATTTGCAGAACAGCACCCATAAATCAATGCTAACTCACCTTCTCTTCTTTCTCTGGAGTTTCCTAAATGGAGTCTTAACATAAAATCATCTCATTATTCCTGCAGTTAGCTTGTCACAACAGCTTGATACATTTCATGGGCTGCTTCAGAAAACTCTTCTGAGCTCATGCAATGAATTTTTCAAGTTTATTTTTAGGCTTTTATTCCTTTATTTAGAGACAGGACAGAGGATGGAGGGAGGAAACTGGGGAGATGGTAGGGAATGACATGGCGTAAAGGTAGAGCTGGGCGATATTGAAAGAGATGTTATCACAATAACATATTTCATATCAGTTGATATAGATAATTATCACGATGAATATCAAATCATTAGTTCATTTAAATTTAAAGGCAGATTTTTGCTCCTGAGTGAATGTTTAAGAAGGTTGTATCTGGATTTAGTTTTCTGATAAACTTCTTGAATTGTCAATCAGCTGGATGCTGAAAGAATCCCTTATGTTTGTATTTTTAGATGCTTTCTTGTGTTTGTTTCATGGTACCTTTGCCCTTAATGGACATTTTTATAAGGTAAAATCTAAAATAAAAAGGGCCTCCATTTGCAGGTGGTCATTCATTCTATCATAGACTCAGTCAAAGGCTGGTAGCGTTGACCTGGTCTGTAGCAGTTTAGCTTTGGATTCTTCAGACAGTTTCTCGTCAAAGGGGCCGAGCTGACCGCAGTAATATACTTAAAGTGCATTTCGACCAAGAGGGTCTTTTAGCCCCTATAACTACTTTACTCTGAACTAAAACGTTCCTGTGCCCCCATTGTTGTCTGCATTTCAACTGCGGGCTGAAGTCCCGAGAAGATTGAAAAAAAGTAAATGCACTACACCACCAGACCAGTAGAGGGCAGTAAAACAAAGAGGAATGCCATTCATCAAAGATGACACCATAGAAGCAGACGGACAGGAAGGTATCATTATGAGCAACACAACAGTTAGCCTGTTAGCATGAAGAGACTCAGCTGGTCTGTTTTAGATGGTGCTATATTTCATCACAGATGGATTCACTGAATCAACACGTGAGAGGAGATAAGCGCGAGTAGCAAAGACGTTTCAACACGGCTTTAAAATCCTTTTGAACTCAAAAAGCCGTGGCAGAGATCGGCCAGTGTTTTGGTTTAAACAGCGACCCTGTTAACTGGAGACTTTCAGCCGGATGCATCCCTCATAAAAGTCTTTAGACGATCATTAAATATCTGATGAGGATATTTTGAAATCTTAATAAAAACTAAACTAGTTTGCATTCCCAGGAGCTCCCTCTGTGTTTCAACAGCTGTGTAAACTCCACAAACACTGACACGTTCAGCTGAAGGTCTCCAGTTTACAGGGTCACTTTTAAAACCGTAACACCGGGAGAGACGCATTCATCGTGGGCTGAGAGAAGACTACTGTTACAAGCTGCTAAATCAAGAGAATCACAGCTTCTTCTTTTGAAAAGTACACACACATACAAAAAAGATAGAACAAATAAAAACTAATGAAAGAAAGAGAAATCAAGTGAATCACAGATGTGTGTGATGTTATTGTGGACGGAGGGGGGGATAAAAACACTGCAGGTTAATCTACCAATCAGACACGTTCAGCATTGCAGGCCCTGCCCCCCGAAAATCCCGGGACCTTTGAAAAGTACTACCCCACTAGCAGGGGCTTTTTAGGGGGGAGATTAACTACCCCTGAACTAAATTAAGACCCTGGGTCCACCGTTTGAAACGCACATAGTTCAGGAGTAGAGTTCCTCTGGTCGAAAAACACTTTTACTGTTTTCCTCAAATAACCCCACTTAAAAAAACCTAATCAAAAACTATACAACTGAATAGCAGCAAAACTGGATGAGCATACAACCATTTGCTGACATTACTGCACATCTTTTTTTAATGTACATCATCCATCACTGGCTGTTTCCTCAGATCTTTAACGGCAAAGCAACCTAATGGTGTATTTCCCTCAGCTCATTAATTAGAGATTGGTTTTAATACAGCTGACATCTCATTCTAATGTATTCATTTTTCTCTTTTGCATTCCTCAGACTTCCAATGGGTCCAAGGAGATGTTTGTGAAGTGCAGCTCATGGTCTACAACCCCATGCCTTACGAGCTTCGTGTTGAAAACATGGTCAGTGTCATTTATTTCTCCCTAACTTTAAATGTACTGTGATAACATGTGGTTTAGATTTCACTAATCTGGGTCCTATTACTTGATTTGTTGAAATAGAAAGTTTATTTTCTCTCAGCACTCACAAAAGAATCACAAAAACGTCCCGTTGCTCGTCATCGATGGACTCATTAAGGTGTCTTAAAAGATTGTTTGACACTTAACTGCTGTAATGATCCGATGAGGTAGTGAGAACAAAGCCTTCTCTCTCCTGACTGTAAAAATAGGCATCACAAGGGAGCGGCACACCCCCTGTTGTGCCATTATTTTTATGCTTTCACACACTCTCCTGTCACACCCAGTAGGTGCACACCGATGTAAGCTGAAGTCCATTTTCTTCCATCTTCTGTGCAGAATGAAGTTTATAAATCCCATCAGACATCAGAGAATCCAATTTGATTGTGCTGTTTAATAGATGCTTGGTGACTGCAGCTTCTAACTGAGGAACATTTCCTCGTTAAAGACCTTTGACTGTAAGAACGAATCCCAATTCTGAAGCTTCCTTTTTTATACACGTCCTTTTTTCTCCCTCCCTTCACCCTTTAAAACACACACTAGTTGAGCCACATGATGACATTCAAGGGTGCAAAAGATTTCCAATTATTCGCTCTTCTTTCTGCAAACTGCTGTGTCTGTTTATGAATGCGGTGATGCTGGCCGGCCTTGAGATGCAAACTAATAATCTGGCTAAATAAAAGCCCAGCAGGGGAAAAGCATGCTCTCAGATGACCGAGAGCAGCTGCAAACACAGCATCTCATGAAATGTACTACCTGTCAGAAGTGATGTTGCCTTTAATTATTGGGGATAGTCAAGAACAAATTGCCGTGAAAGTTTTGTGGCAGAGTGTGAAGAGAGACAGCGGCCTCTTAATTGCGGTGGCTGTCTCAGAGCTGATGCCAAATAGACTTGGACAGCTCCCGCTGGTTGATTTAGCCGCCCTGCATCGTCTGATAACGGCATATGCTGTGACAGACACAGGAAACGCAGACAACCCATGGTTGGGAACATCTGGGAAGTGTTTAAACTGGAGGAGTAATCACCAGCCAGTTTTTCTGTGTGAGTATGTGTGAAGGGGAGAAAATGGTGTTGGAGAAATATGAAATCCCTGAATCACAGAGTGGCTGGATTAGACTTCAGTGATACCATGAATAATATAATCAGGATTAACTAGTTGACGGATTGATTTGATCTATTTTTAAATGATGTATTATTTCAAACATGCACATCAGATTTTACAACTCACCAGTATGAGAATCTTTACAAAGAGGTTCTTTAGGTCTGATACTGTATATCATAGGAAGACAGTTAATTTAAAGCTTGGGTTGGTAGTCACTGAAAACTAGCATGAATTTGAATGTAGCATGTCCTCAGGACTCCGTCTAACACCCCCCAACCCCCACCCCCCTCGGAGCTCCTCCAAAACAACGCCCCCGTTCACATGCACGGGCGCCACTGATTTGCGACCATATGATGGTGACTGATTCAAAACCGGTCCTCAGCACATGGTTTGTGTTTTGCACTACTTCAACTCATGTCTCAATCAGTGGTAAGAAAACACCAAAACATTCTCATAGTGAAAGTTAAAAACACAAACAAACATGAAATGTTCGCTCTGCAGGAGGCGGGCAGAACGGCAGGATGGGATTTGATTGGTTTCATCATTTGGCTCCTCATGGCAGGGATTGGTTGGTGTTTTCCCAGGTTTACTCCGGCTGTAGATAGCAGCTTTTCTTCACTCTTTTTTAAGAACACATTATGTATTGATTACCATCAGGACATAAAGATCATTTTAACCAGTATAACAAAAAGTGGATCTAAATCTGACTACCAACCCCAGCTTTAACTAGACTAGTGTGTTTTTCTGTTTTTTACTTTGACATGTTTTGACTACAAACTTCCTGCAGTCTTCTTCATAAGGAAAATACACACGTGCAATAAAGAAAAGCAGGCTAAGAACATTTAAAATCAGCCATTTCAGTCCATTGCAAAAGGAAGTCAGAGTCCTGAGGAAATGCTACATTCAAATTCATGCTAGTTTCTGTGGCTACCAACCCTAGATTTAAAAGAACTGCGTTTCTCGGGGTGCTGGTGGCCTAGCGGTCTAAGCGCCCCACGAATGGAGGCTACAGTCGTCGCTGCAGAGGTCGTCAGTTCGACTTCCAGCCGGTTGAGCATTCACTGCATGTCTTCCCCCACTCTCTACTCCCCACATTTCCTGTCTCTCAAAATAAGCCACAAAATATATATATATATATATAAAAAAAAGGACTGTCTTGCTGTGAGAATCTTTCATCAGTATTTTAACTGAATAACTGAGACTTTATCTTTCTGCCTTGTAGAAAAGTCACCTTGGACATTCTCCATGAGCAATGTCATGACCCGATTCTGAATTAATAATCCCTCAGTTGAGCTTTCAGTTTGGGTCATCCAAATTCACAGCATGATTGAAGATGCTCTTGTTTTTTCTTTCAGCCCAGTGTTACTGTGGCATGTTGGAAGGTTAAATCACACTTGGGTGATGACAGGGTGTAGCCTAGAGGTAGCCTGCAGCCACTCTTTTGAAATCACCATGTTCTCTGCCAGAGTCAGAGTCGACAGAGAAACAGGCTCACCGGAAAATGAAAATCCTCCTGCTTCCCTGAAGACCCTGACGTGGTAATATTGTACCTTCAGCACAGACACTGGTCCTACTAACCATTTGTAATGCTATTAAGTCAAGAGCCTCGGAGTCATTCTGGACAGCACCCTCTCATTTGCACCTCATATTCAAAAGATCACCCGGATTGCATTCTTCCACCTCCGCAACATCTCCAGACTCCGCCCATCACTGTCCCAATCCAGCACCGAAATCATGGTTCACTCATTGCACTTGTTTTTATGTTGATCTTCTATTTTAGGGATGAATGTTTTTATTATCTGTAAGGTGACCTTGGGTGCCTCAAAATAAACTGTATTATTATTATTATTATTATTATTATTATTATTATTATTGTTAAAAACTAGTTTTACAGTAAAATACATGTTTAAATGCAACTAGTGTTCATGTTTAGACACACAGACCTGTCCAAGGAAAGCTCCCAAGACCTGAATTTTAAATAAACACATGAGGTGCATTTCAACCAAGAGTTCCAGGTTCTTTTAGCCCCCAGAACTACTTTGCCCTGAACTAAAAGGTTCCTGTGCCCCCATTGTTGTCTGCTTTTCGACCGCGGGGGCCGAAGACCCGGGGAGATTGTGCAAATCAGGCCAGTGACGTCTGGAGAAAAAAAAGTAAATGCACTACACCACCAGACCAGTAGAGGGCAGTAAAACAAAGACGAATGCCATTCATCACAGATGACACCATAGAAGCAGACGGACAGGCAGGTATCATTATGAGCAACACAACAGTTAGCCTGTTAGCATGAAGAGACTCAGCTGGTGCTGTTTTAGATGGTGCTATATTTCATCACAGATGGATTTACTGAATCAACACGTGAGAGGAGATAAGCGCGAGTAGCAAAGACGTTTCAACACGGCTTTAAAATCCTTTTGAACTCAAAAAGCCGTGGCAGAGATCGACCGGTGTTTCGGTTTAAACAGCGACCCTGTTAACTGGAGACTTTCAGCCGGATGCATCCCTCATAAACGTCTTTAGACGATCATTAAATACCTGATGAGGATATTTTGAAACCTCAGAACTCCCTCTGTGTTTCAACAGCTGTGTCAACTCCACAAACACTGACACGTTCAGCTGAAGGTCTCCAGTTTACAGGGTCACTTTTAAAACCGGAACACTGCGAGAGACGCATTCCCGGTGGGCTAAGAGAAGACTACTGTTACAAGCTGCTAAATCAAGAGAATCACAGCTTCTTCTTTGGAAAAGTACACACATACAAAAAAGATAGAACAAATAAAAACTAATGAAAGAAAGAGAAATCAAGTGAATCACAGATGTGTGTGATGTTATTGTGGACGGAGGGAGGAATAAAAACACTGAGGTTAATCTACCAGTCAGACACGTTCAGCATTGCAGGCCCTGAACCATTTAAAGTCCATTGAAAGACCATTGAAAGTCCCGGGACCTTTGAAAAGTACTACCCCCCTAGCAGGGGGTCTGTCGGTCGAAATGCACGTAGTTTCAGGGTAAAGTTCCTCTGGTCGAAAAACGCCTATACACTTAGTATTGACAAGTACCTCCATACAACCCCACTTCAAAAAAGAAAAAGAGGTGTCCCTCAGTTGTCACATTTGGCATAGTAAGTATGAGAAGAAACCCACTCCATCTCGCTCTCATCCCATTACTTATGCTTTACTGATAAATTACAGAACCACATGGCCCTTAATGTCCCCCAACACCCAAGCATGAAGATAAATGGGGACAGACGAGCAGCAAGAGTCAGCACATCACCTTGATTATCAATTGGGCACGTGCCTTCACAGGTGTTTCGTCAAGTTAGGCACACAACACCTCGGGGAGACTCAACAGTTGGCTCCAGTAAGGTGTCCCAGAACCACCCGCCTCCCTGCCAGTTCTCACCCGTAATACCAACAGACAGGAAGGAAAAGAAAGGAGAACAGCTGATAGCAGAGAGAGAGAGAGAGAGAGAGAGAGAGAGAGAGAGAGAGAGAGAGAGGAGAGAGAGAGAGAGAGAGAGAGAGAGAGAGAGAGAGAGAGAGAGAGAGAGAGAGGAGAGAGAGAGAGAGAGAGAGAGAGAGAGAGAGAGAGAGAGAGAGAGGAGAGAGAGAGAGAGAGAGAGAGAGCCAGGGTGAGACGCCTGTTTGGATTAGAGCTCACTCCCATGGGGTGAGGCTGAAATATAACTGTGTAACTCATATCCATAGACAGTTTAAGACATCAACATGGTCTCAGTGATGTCACACATTGGTTTCTGAAGAGACAATCTCTGAACCCATCGGCGAACATCATTTATTATCATCTGACCACGAGAGGTGATGTATGCCTCTGGGGAAAGATGCCAGCTTTATAGTAATTCCAGAATAGCCCGGAGTTACAACAACAACTTTCAGCAAGGGCTTCCTCTTTACATCTGCAATGTAAAGGATGTAACTTCTTAAAGCTAGGGTTGGTAGCCACAGAAAACTAGCATGAATTTGAATGTAGCATTTCCTCAGGAGGACTCCGTCTAACCCCTCCCCCCCTCCCCTCGGAGCTCCTCCAAAACGTACCCCCCCCCTCACATGCACGAGCGCCACTGATTTGCGACCATATGATGGTGACTGATTCAAAACCGGTCCTCAGCACATGGTTTGTGTTTTGCACTACATCAACTCATGTCTCACTCAGCGGTAAGAAAACACCAAAACATTCTCATAGTGAAAGTTAGAAACACAAACAAACATGAAATGTACGCTTTGCAGGAGGCGGGCAGAACAGCAGGACAGGATTTGATTGGTTTCATCATTTGGCTCCTGATGGCAGGGATTGGTTGGTGTTTTCCCAGGTTTACTCCAGCTGTAGATAGCAGCTTTGGTTTTAGCTCTTTTTTTAAGAACACATTATGTATTGAGTGGATTTACAGGAACTTACTTCAGCTGAAATGCAGAATGTGGTTTGGCGTTGTCTTCCTGAAATATGTAAAGTCTTCTGAAAAGGCATTATCTTTATTGCAAAAGATGTTGCTCCAAGACCTGTATATATTGTTCTGAATCAATGATGCTTTCCCAGATGTGCAAGTTACCCTTGCAACGGACACTTGTGCATTAAAATACCATCATTGATGCTGGCTTTGAGCTCTGATAACAAGCCTTGTGGTCCCTCTCCTTTTTAGAGCAGACGATGCAGTGTTCACGATTTCCAATAAGAATGTCAGATTTTGATTCATCAGACCACAGGACAGTTTTCCACTTCCCCTCAGTCCATCTTAAACAGGCTCAGGTCTAGAGAAGTCTCCAGCACTTTTGTATCATGTTTATTCAACGTTTGCTCCTTGCATGGTTCAGTTTGAACCTGCATTTGTGGATGCAGCGACAAACTGTGTTAACACAGTTGTTTTTAGAAGGTATTTTGGGCCCATGCAGTGCTTTCCTCTACAGTCATGTCTGTTTTAAATGCGGTGCATGCAGACACATTTTTCAGTGTTTTGATGTCCCTGTCCCAGTTATTTGTAAATGTGTTGCTGGCATTACATTTCAAATGAGAATCTATTTTTCAACATACTTTTTTCAGTCTCAACATTTGACATGTTGTCTTTGCACTTTTTACAATTAACATTTTTAAATGATTTACAAACCACCAAATTCATTTTTTTTATCTGATAAAGCATCCCAACTATTTTGGAATTGGTGTTTTAACGCCATGTTAAGAGTAGGGATGGGCACTGATGTTCGAATATTCGAATATTCGTTCACTTTGTAAAAATCGAAGTGTTACTTTGAATATTTTCTCATTTTAAAAGTGCAATTTTCATCGTTTTTCTACGGTGGATACAGAGTGTCTTAAAGCTGTTTGCTAACCGCATTAAGTAACAGGAGAAGAAGAATGTTAACTGCATTAAATTGCAAAAGAAGAAGAAAACATTTGCGACAGTAGCAGCAATTTCCTGAGTTTCTGCATCTCACACTACTACCAGAGACTGAGCAGGTCTGTAAAATGTAAACACACACATCCCTAATTAAGATTTGTTGAAAATACAAACTGGTCTGTCTCTCCTTGAGTGGAGATGGAAACAACTTTTACAAGCCTTCTATTTGTTGAATGGAAGTTGGATAATTAATTTCTCATACACTCCAGGAAGTCAGAGAATCTTATCACTGACTTCTGACTTATAGAGATAAATAAATCATTACACAAGCCTGCTCAAAGGTGATCGGTATCTGGACTTTGAGCATAGTACAAATAGAAATCTGGTCTCCCTTTCCTTTTTTCTTCACCAAAGAAAAAGTAAACATGAAAATGATCCTTGTTAGCATATGTACTTCACCCATCATCCCAAGCTCTGCAGTTCAAGCCCAATAAGCCGCCTGTTTGTAGAGTTTCTCAGAGGTGGAGTTGTGAAAATGGTAAGGTCATCTAGTAATAAATGTGTTATTTACTTGCCCCTCCACACGGGTGAATTGATCAGGTCACAGATGGAGGCTGAGGTGCCTCACAGATCAATGGCAGCTGGGAGCATCAGGTGATGCAGTAAAGTCACACAGGTAGAGACAGAGAGGGTGATGTAAGCTGCCCAGAGCTCTTCTGTGACTCAGAGGAGGTGACTGCTAGACCGGAGCAACCATCTATCCTGAAACACACCAGGAAGCAAACACACACACACACACACACACTGAACACACACACAAGGTCACTTTTTGAATTCCGTCATCAAGGTGACCCTGTGGTTTGGCAGGACAGGTCCACCTTCTCAGTCATCAAACGACTTCAGCTCCATCTTTGCTTTCTGCTTCATGATTTCTTTTGAAGTGGTATTTTCCTCCACATGTCCCCTCCCTTGATGTGATCATCCTGAGAGGGGTCACTGACACATGCTTCTGTTGTTTCCCTACAAACTGGTTCATTATATTTATTGGAAAAACACTGAATAAGAACTTCCATCAGTAAGCTGATGTTGGAGAACTGAGCTGCTTTAATAATCAGTCTTTATATTGTATGATTGAAAAAATGCGCCAGAGTAGTGGAACTACAGTGTTACTGCTATTCATGATTCATTAAGCAGAATATAGAATATAGCCATCGCCCTCTCTCAATTTTCAGTGGATTGTTTCTCGGGCTGAACGATTTTGGAAAATGTATTTATTTTATTTATTAGTTTATTTGACAGGGGGGGCCATGCAAAACAAAAACTGTCAAGCCAGAGTTAGCTATAAGCTAATTTTCATCTGTGGTCCCTGGGCAGGAAGATGTTAACAAATGTACAATACTAACGAAAAAAACATACTAGCATTTAAAACAATACATAGACTACTCAACACAGTCCATCACTAATAACGACACATTTAAAATTACATTTCATTGTCTCTAATTTGATGCATTCAGATGAGCACATGATTGTTTTTCCTTGAGCCATAATTTTAGTTTACTTTTAAAAACACTGAGGCTTGTACAGTCTCTAATGTGAGTTGGGATTGAGTTCCATTTTCCTGCTGCTCTAACTGAAAATGCAGACTGTCCAAATGCAGTCTTCCTACGTTTAGCTCCTCTTGCTGATGCCCTGGTCTCCCTAAGATTGTTCCTGCAGAGTAACACACATTGTTTAAGTGGTGGTGGGGCCTGATCATTTATTAATTTATAAAATAATCTAATTGTGATTATTTTCCTCAATATTTCGATTGTGATTTAATATGCGATTATTTTTTCAAGGTCCTCTCCTCATGTATTTTTCAACAAACACAAGCAATCAATCAATCTGTATTATAATAAACAATATCAGATTGAATTGTTCTTTCTTATAGGCTAGGCTTATGTTAAGATAAAGGCAAATGAAGCATGAATTAATATGAAAGATGGTTTATCTACTTCAATTACAGTTGTTAACTTACTAAATACTTTGACTTGCAGCGTTGATTTTGTATCACGTGGATCAAACATCATGTGGTCTCAATACGTTCAGCTATCAGGGAGGTGTTTTAAAGGTGACATATCATGCAAAATTGACTTTTTAACGGGTCTCTACCTGAAATATGTTTCCCTGGCATGTCTACAAACCCCCAGAGAATGAAAAAAATCTATTCTGCCCCTGTTCTGATTTCTCCACCTTTCTGTAAATGTGTGTGAAACGAGCCGTTTCAGACTTCAGTGTTTTTGTTACGTAACAACAATATCCGGTCTGTCACGCAGTCAGAGCTCGGAGCTTGTTCAGCCCATAGACTGTATAAAATAATACTGAATCCCCCCTCTGTTTTTCATTACCTGCACAAATGTGTGCTAACAAGGAGCTTAGGAGGGAGGCATGCTAGTTGTAGGCTGTCTTAATAAACACAAAGGTCGGGTTGAATCCCCACGTCTGCAGATTTGAAGATCTAGTGGATGATTTTTGTTTATCATGGATAAGTGCTAGCGCTAGTTAGCATAGCTACATGTCGTAGCTGTGTACCAAGACACACGTCGACATACTGACAAATAAAACAACAAGAAACACTAAATCTGTGACCAATCCTTCAGAAAGGTCCTGCGCCTCTCCATCAGGATCAGATTCTGGATCAGATTCAGAGGGTTGAAGTAACGTGATCTCTGAGCAGCCGTGTATATTCAGCCAACATGTAAACATTAGATCAACGTGCTGGACAGCCGAGGCACATCCACTTCCTGAGGGGGCGTGGTCAGAAGGAGGGCTGAAGAAGAGGGTTTTTCAGGCAGACCAAAATCTGATTTCAAAGTGTTTTTTTGAGCATTAACTTTAAAGACATGTTTTGGGGACCTCTTAGACCAATATATATTGATAAAAAAAGCGTGATATGTCACCTTTAAGTTTAAAGCATGTTTAGATGTCAATCAGCTGACTAGACAGTGGAGACTCTCAGCTGGGGGCTGCGGCTGAGTGACAGGTCTCCACGAGCGCCTTTTTTTCTCCGCCGCCGGACTGATTATGACCCAGTTGCGCTCCCGGCTGACACCTGACCACATTCACATGCTTATTTTTTCCAATAAGAACGAGTAGACAGAAAACTGGACACTGTGAGTCTGTTCAGTTGTCCTGTTGCAGTAAATCCACATGTTCAGATTCAGACAACTTTATTGATCCCAAGAAGGGCAATTCATTCATGTTGTAGTCTTAGCCTTCACTCTATGACTCTGCAGAGATTATCCATAAGCCTGCTCCTCACGTTGATATTCAGCATGTTGACGTTTTGTAAACCTCAATAAAATCCATAGCTATTTAATACTATCAGTTATATACACTGTGTCGTGAAGGAAATTTTGATTCAGGGAAAAACACATTTGGAATTATTCTTGATATGGAAAACGTTCATGTTTTTGAATGATTATTTGATTTTTGATCATTAACATTTCTAAAGATGGATCACGGAAAATCCTTGAAATTTACATCCCTACTTTGTGGTGTTTTTTAAGTGTTGATAAGGGTTCGTGGTGTTACCTCGTGAGGTAGAAACAGTAGCAAGTCAGGTTCTGCACAATACCTGTCGTTGCACAACATCTTTTTTTTCTAGCCAAAGTAAGTAAAAAAGGAATCCCCATCACTAAAAACAATCAAAGCAAAACAAGCAGTAAACAAAACAGGAGTTTGAGACAACGTTGTTTTGTCTAGAGAAGTCAATGCACACTACCCTATACAATATAATTAACTCTGTATATGCAATAATCATTATTGTTAGTCAGCTAATTAACCTTTTCAAGGCAGAATGCAGATTAACTATTTCCAATAGGTTAACACAGAAACCTCTGCCTTCCAATACAGACATATAATAGCATCCTGAAGTGATAGCAGGGAGGTTTTAATCACAGCTGTGGTACCACAGAGGCACGGCTCTTTAGCAGCATTTCCTCCAGTGAGGTAGTGTCTGCTGTTCGGGATTGATGCAGTCATTACGTCACCTCAGTCTGCCTTGTGCTACCAGGCAGTGTGTACAAGGAATGTGAATACAGTTATTCTGAGGGCATTGTTGTGCATACTCAGAAACCTTCAAAGCTACATGCAGGGCTTCTTTGTCTGCGAGTAAGGCTGAGCCTAGTTTTACTACCTCTGTATGAATAACTCATAGTAAAACATGTTGTTGTTATATCCCAACCTGAAACTGATGTCACTGCCTTTAACAACAGCTGTGTTGATGAGCAGAAACCAAACTGTTCTCGTTCTGAAGCTCATTTTTATTGACAACATCATCCTGAAGAAAGTTTCAAGACTTACACTACCAGTCAAAAGTTTGGACACACCTTCTCATTCAATGGTTTGCATTTATTTTAATTATTTTGAACATTGTAGATTAATACTAAAGACATCAAAACTATGAAATAATCTGGTTTTGTCATAATCTGGATCACAACAGTAGTCAAATAGGGCTGTCCATTGTGTACTAACCCTACCTCTGAACAACACAACTGATGGTCTCAAACACATTAAGAAGGCAAGTCATTCTACAAATGAACTCTTGACAAGGCTCATGTTCATTAGAAACCATTCCAGGAGACCACTTCATGAAGCAGACTGAGAGAATACCAAGAGTGTGCAAAGCTGTCATGAAGGAAAAAGGGGGCTTGTTGAGCCGCATTTTGTAATAATGGTGCATTTTGTAATTAACGTCCAAAATGTAATAACTTTTTCATTTCATTTTGTAATAAGCCGCATTTTGTAATAAACTGCCGCATTTTGTAATAAACTGCCCCAACGCATTTTGAAAAAAATGTTGCCGCATTATGTAATAAGTTATTACATTTTGAGAAGATTATTACAAAATGCGGCTTTATTACAAAATGAAATGAAAAAGTTTTTACATTTTGGACGTTTATTGCAAAATGCACCGTTATTACAAAATGCGGCTCAACAGGGCTACTTTACATAACCTAAAATATAAAACAGATTCTGCTTTGTTTAACACTTTTTGGTTCATTCAATAATTCCATATATGTTCTTTCATGGTTTTGATGTCTTCAGTATTAATCTACAGTGTTTACAATAATTACAATAAATACAAACCCTTGAATGAGAAGGTGTGTCCAAACTTTTGACAGGTATTGTATGTGCAAACAAGAGCTTGGAGCCCAGATTTGAAAAGTATCATGCTTGGTGTGGCCCATTCTTTATAAAAAAACACCAGGACATCAACGCATAATGTTGGTATTATAATCATCGTCTGTTTGTAGTTCTAGCAGTTTTTACTCATCATGTTTGGATTGGTTTTGGTTGTGTGCAGGAAAAGACTCAGTTTTGGTTCAAGTGGCAACCTCTGGTCTTATAACCAGATATTAAATGATGAGTTCTGCATAATGGTTGTCCAGGCTGAGAGACGGGCCCTTTAGCTGTCAGGAGGCTCTTTGCCCCATCTTTGCCTGTTGCTGGATCAACTGAAAATTAGATTGTCAGCATTTCCAATATGGCAACCACCGATGAGTCTAAGTGTCTCATCACCCATTTGTTTGAAGCCTAAGTCCATGTATTACACAGTCTATGGTGGAGAGATGGATGCTAATTTGGCCAATGCCATATGAACCCTTTTGTAAATATCAACTCATACTTAATATCAAGATTACAAGATTATCTGTAGATGTTGTTACTTCCCTCAAGTCTTGTTTATGTTTCTCAAAAATAGTAACGATGGGTACAGAGATACATAAACCCTAGAAAGGTATGTTATTTACACCAAAATATACCAAGTGGCCTGTTTTCAGCCGGCTGTGGTTGTGGTCCTGGAGCTCATGAGTATGAAGTCTGATGCTGTTTCTTTATCCAGGATTGGATGAATGGGTGAGGGTTAATTTTTTGATAGGAGCTCCATTTAGATCCACAAAGCACACAGTCTATTTCCAGTCCTACTGTCAGTGTCTTCATATCTTTATTTTTAACCTATTTATTTTGTTTCCCTAAATCATATTTATAACATTAAAACCAAGCGGCAACCTTTGTTCTTTAAAAATGAAGCCCATGCGGAAGTGTTTTAAACTGCAGTTCATCGAGCGTCCACTTGAGGCTGGCTGATGAAACACTGGAAACCACATAGACACCAATTCAATGAAGACAATCTTTACAGCAGAAATAAACATGTTTACAGCCTGGTTCAAAAAACAGTTTAGGTCTGAAGAGCTCAATTCTCTATCAGCACACACAATTTTTTTAATTGATTAAACTTAAGAGTTTTGCTTTTAGGACATGCCTGACTTACAGGCTAATGACCCGCCTCTTTACCTCACACTAGCTCAACAGAAGTTAGGTTGAGTTCAACATTCCCAATATGGCACCCGCTAATTTGGCTTCAAAACAGCGCTTCAGATATAGGCGGTTGATGTAACAGATACTACGTCCATTATTTATACAGTCTATGATTAAAACCTGTTGTTAGTTACTTAAGTAATGTTGTTGGTAATCTAAATAACCCCATAGTTGTATAATTTTATATTACTTTATGGAAGCTCAGGCTCCTTATGTGAGCTGAATACTGAGGGAGTATTTTTTTTATTTTCATACATAAATATTTTTTGAGTCAACAAAATAATCCTAAAATCAATCCTCAATTCAGTCAACTTGTCTATGTCTTGTTAGCCAGGTTATATGCAGTGATCTGGGCCCGTATGCACGTCCAGCCATTACACAAATGGGACCATTAGTCTTAACGTACCGTTATGGAACGCCCGATTTGGCCGTAGCGTTAGCCGCATGCACGACTGCAAATAATTGGCCAATTAACTAATTGTGCCATGAAAGCGAGGCTGATGCACAACGTCATATGTCCAGGGAACCTCCTGGAAAACCCTGATCCAACAAATTCAAACTGCACATGTCTACTACGCATTAACAACAATAAACATGGTGAGTGGTACCGCTGTGACTGAGAGAAGATCAAGAAAAAACTTTTTTTCAGCAGAAGAAGAAATGGACATTTGATTAGAAGAATATAGAATGAACAAACAGCTGTTATCAGCAAGTCAATCAAAGTCAAAGATAACAAACAAGGAGAAAGGGAAAGTTTGGCTTCAGATCTTGAACCGGGTAAATGTGTGTGGTGTTTCTGACACACAGTAGAAGACCTACAAAATAAAATAAATATCTGTTGTCTTTCTACATTTGGTCTTAAACAGTAACACATAAGCATGATGTCCTCCATCCTTTAAACATCCTAACAAGTCAGGTAATCCTGCTGTTAGCACCTGTAATGGTGGGGTCTACCTCCAATAAATGTAATGCTTTGTTGGGGTGTTAACCTGACTCATGCAGACCGCTAATCAATTTTATTTTCACCATTAACACAAACAACCCGTTTTCACAGCTAATGGCTGGACGTGCATATGGGCCCTGGTGGTTGCCAAAGACAAGACCCCTATGTACCGCATCTTGCCTCACCCTGTCAGGATTTGATTAAGTACAATCACCCGCTCACATTCATTATCCCTAACCTACTGAAGGGTCTAAGAGTGAATATGAAGTTTGTGCTCTCTGTATTCTTTGTGTTCTGTAGTAGGAAGGTATAATCCAGTCCAAATGGATAACTGGTTCATGAAAAATAATGATTGTTGCCGTTGTTGTTTGTGTTCCTGGTGAACTGTCCCTGCCCTGCTGTCACACTGCTTTCAACAGTAGGCCAATACATCAAGGCAAGATGCCAGTAGACTGTCTTTGTCGCTGGTAAGGGACATCCCATTTGTTTTTCAGCTAAGATATGTCCTTATCACAAATAGATACCATTTTTTAAGACAGTCTCTGGGTTTCTAGTGGTTTTTATAGCTTCCACTGTTGCTCTCATTAGTGATAATAATCCTCTAACCACCAGAGATCTGGGAATGCAGATCTGTGGAGAAGAAGACATCTGATAGGCCAAGTGACAGGCTGTATAATCATCATCCCAGATTCAAGATCTGAACAGTTACCCTGGCGAGTACAATGTTACCACAACCAATAGAAATGATGGCAGTCAATGTTTTAACAAAAGAAAAGAAAATAAATACAGTTTGAGAAATTCTTGTCTTGATTACGTTGAACTTTTTAACTCTGATTTCATGATAGAGATCAATATTATGCTTTGGACAGCCAGTTCAAGACCACATCAAAGAGCTCTGCCTTCAGTACTCTGGTCCCCATACCACCCGGTCAGAATCTGGACTGACTATTTGAAGACTTCTCTGATCCCTCTTCACTTTGTGCTGTGATCAGCTGGACTTATTTTCAATCACATCTCAGGCACACATGGCTCAAGTGCCCAATTCCCATGGAAAGCTATTTTCTCCAATAAAAATGTCCGCCTCATGCTGACAGAGATTTAATCTTTGGGACATCATGGGCAGATTAAGAGGATGAATCACATAAAACAGCTGGAGAGATACTCCACACTGAACTGTTACCAAAGAAGCCTGACTGCTTCACATCCCTTGTTTTTTTTTTGTTTGAGGATGAACCACAAAACAAGCCTTCCTGTGATTATTCTAAGCAACATCGTATAGCTGTGACCCTATTATATGCTTGTGTGGTCCAGTTTCTGTTCTCTTATTTGTAAAAAGTCCCAGTTTTGTTTAAAAAGTGATCTCACTTCTGTAAAAGTATTTTGCTGTGAGCCACAACCTGTACTGACCTGTTTTTGCTTGTTTTCAGGGTTTGCTGACCTCTGGAGTAGAGTTTGAATCGCTGCCTGCTGCACTGTCCTTGCCTGCTGAGTCCGGCCTGTACCCTGTCACTCTGGTTGGTGTCCCACGCACAGCTGGCAACATCACAGTCAACGGTGAGAGCAGCCGAAGAGCTGAACTGCTGATGACTTTTCTCTCTCTAGATTACTGAACCTCATCAAGACATTTATTATTGATGTTAAATATATTTATATTTAATGCCAGGGGATTCACAGAAGCTCGTTTTAGAAGGCAAGGTGTATGAACATGAAACGTTGGCAACATTGGCTTTATGGTGCTGATATGCTTACCTGGGTTTTTGGTGCACACTGATCAGCCTTAACATTATGACGACTGACGGGTGAAGTGAATGTCACTGATGATCTCATCCACAGTGGCCCCTGTGGTTGGGATATTCTTGATATTAACATACATCTTGTGATGCACTTGGACACATCTTCAGTGATAGAACCTGGGGTGACGGGGGGTTTTGGGTGTTTCGACTTCATACCGAGCGGCAATCTCCGGCCGTGAGAATTGAAGCCAATGTGGGAGTGTTAAAAACTTGAGTTCATTGAGTGTCCGCTTGAGGCTGGCTCCAGAAGTACTAGAAACCACATACACACCCATTCAAAAAAGCTGATCTTTACAGCAGAAATAAACATGTTTACAGCCTGGTTCAAAAAGCGAGTGTAGTCTGGATAGCTCATTTCTCGATCTACACACATTCTTTCATTACCCACCAATTTCGAAGATATTAAGATTACCAGTTTTCCATTATGAGAGGCATAGCTGACTTTATTGACAGGTGGGAACACTGTAGCTGTTGGCTAGGAGGCTCAAAGCCCGCCTCTTTACCTCACACTTGCTCGACAGAAGCTATGTTGAGTTCAGCATTTCCAATATGGCTGCCGCCAACGATTGGCTTCAAAACAGTACTTCAGGAACAGATGGTTGAAGTCACGGATACTACGTCAATTATTTATACATATACATATACATATACCCCCTCACCTAGGCAACTCCACCCAGAGTGATCAATTCCAAGCCTGTGTCAAAGAAGCATTAAACCACAGCCTGGCCACCCTGGTGATCCACAGCCTTCTTGATGCCTTTTCAGCAGCCTCAGAGGCCCTGCTGATGGCTTGTCTCGTACGTGCCCCTGTGACGCCCAAGAGACTGCAAGCTTTGCACAATGATCTTCCTGCAAAGCCTCTCCCTCCTACATCGATGGGCATCCACCAAGCACACCACCTCCTTCTGTGGCACTCCCACACCAGTTCAGCATATTTGGCTGACTTCCTCTCGCTGGCCTCCTACATCCTCTCTTCCTAGGAGACTGTCAGGCCCAACAAGACCACTTGTATGTCTCAGAGAACAGCACTATGTCTGGCCTGATAGTGTTCTCCATAATGTTTTCTGGGAACCTGAGCTGCTTTCCCCTGTCCACCCTCATTTGCCAGTCTTATGCTGTTCCAGGGAGGCCTTCCTGGGCTCTTTGATGAGGTTTTGGTGGTTCTCCTGCTTATACAAATAAGGTCTGATGCCTTGGTGGTTGCTGACTTACTATATAGGCAGCAAATAAACATTTTGTCCTTAAATTTGAATCGTTGGAAACAGGAACAATGGGCAAGTGTAAGAATCTGAACAACTTTGACCAGGGTCAGATTGTGGTGGCTAGAGGATTGGGTAAGAGAATCTCTAAAACTGCAGCTATTGTGGGTTGATCCTGGTCTGCAGTGGTTAATGCCTACCACAAGTGGTCCAAAAAAGGCCAGTGGCAGGGACATGGGCAGCCAAGCCTCACTGATGTGTGCACAGAGCCAAGTCTGACCCTTGTGGTCCAATCCAATAGAAGAGCTGCTGGAGCTCAACCTTCTGAGACAGTGAATGCTGGTTCTGATAGAAAGGAGTCTGAACACACAGTGATCACAGTTTGTTGTGTCCGGAGCTGCAGACTGTTCAACATGTCAATGCTGACACCTATCCATCACTGAAAGCTCCTACAATGGACACCTGAGCATTCAAACTGGACCACTGATCAATGGAAGAAGGAGGTCTGGATGAACACGATAACAAGTTAAAGGTGCTGATCTGACCCCCAAATCCCACAGATCTCAATCCAATCCAACATCTATGGGCTGAGCTGGACCACCAGGTCTGATCCATAAAGTGCTTACCTCACAACTTCCATGACTGAAAGGATCTGCTGCTAACGTCTTGGTGCACACCTTCAGGGGTCTAGAGTAGTCCATTGTTTTTGCCCTGACCTCAACAGAGTAGGGCCCATGGATTATCAGACATAATGTTTTGGCTGATTGGTGTAGATTGAAACCTTTTCTCAGATTGTGAAGTTAACTTTTCTTAGTGTTTGCTGGTTATAACTTATCCATTTAGCTAACGCTGTAAGGTAAAACAAATCAACGTTGACTCTGACTCAGCTGGTTTAATACTTGTAAAGTTATGCAGCTCATTTGAACATAAAAACATGCATCCTCTTTAGCCATAACCCCAATGCTGTCTGTTAGCTGTGTTTATACTCTATATCCAGGTATGATGGTGAGCAGCCGGTCCCATCAGTTATAACCTCACAACCTGTGTGTCTAAGGTTGCTTAACATTTCCTTCAATCTGAACACAGGTTACCACACGGCAGTGTTTGGTGTGACCAGTGACTGCCTGTTGGAGAGCCTGGTTGGTGTGAAGACCAGCGGCTGTTTGGTGGAAGTGATTCCTTCACTGCCTCGTCTCCAGCTCAGCACGTCTCTACCACGGTTAGTAACTCCCCAAAGCCTTCTGTGTTGTTTCATAGTTTTGATGATTCTTTGAGGCGTTGGAGTTTGTCGTAACACCAACTAAAAAAAGACAGCATCCAGACACGCAGAGCTTTAAAGTGTGTTCCATGCAGAGCTCTGTCACAACTAACTCGACTGTTCTTCAACTCAGTAAGGAAAACACATGCTCAGGTGAAATGAGGTCACACAACTGACTCTAGACAAGACAGGAACATTGCACAGTTTGGCCATAAATATATAAAAGGACAATGAGCTCTCCACTTACCCACGATTGATGTGAGCACTCTCAAAACCCCCTCAAAGCAGAAAGTCAGCACTTTAACCTCACAGCTATTGTTTCATATCACATCCATCGAGCTGTAGTGCACAGCCAAAACAATCTAAAAATGTGTCATTGTCCCTCTACTCACTGACTTCACTCTGCCAGGATAGTGTTGATACTCAGTTTCCTAACAGGTAACACAAGTAAATGTCACACAGTAGAAATTCATTGTTTGATTTGCCATGCTGAAATTCTATCATGCTCAAATTTCAGGACAAATTCACTCCTCTCATACCGTATATGAAATGAACAAGCAGGTTTATTCAGTATGTACAGATTTTTGGGTAATACTCGGGCTGGTTGCTAAAGATCACCTTAAAAAAGTTTGGTCCATATGGATCATATAAAAGATGGCTACCTAAATGTGAGGCTCAAACATTTGGAGCTCCCTTTACTGATTGGTGTAGGTCATGAAGTCTCCCTCCCCTCCTCGTAGCCTACGCCAGAGGTCCGCGTATACGCACGTAGCTGGCCTGCTTCTCCTCCAAAATGTAACTACCTGTAGAATCAATGCGGACTGCAAGCCCTGTGATTGGTCCGCTCAGCAGCATTGTATTTCCCACACATCGGCTGTGTATTTCATATCCTCCTGTTTATGGCCTTGTACCAAAATTCGAGTGTAGTCTGGATAGCTCATTTCTCGATTGACACACACTGTATGGGGGGGGGGGTCTTCCAATGAGAGGCACAGCTGACTTGATTGACAGCCGGGAACACTGTAGCTGTTGGCGAGGAGGCTCAAAGCCCGCCTCTTTACCTCACACTCGCTTGACAGCGGTTAGGTTGAGTTCAGCATTTCCAATATGGCGGCCGCCGATGATTGGCTTCAAAACAGCGCTCAGGAACAGATGGTTGACGTCACGGATACTACGTCCGTTATTCATACAGTCTATGGTTACAGCTCAACAGCGACGTCTCCTGCTGTTCACAAGTCGACTTATTGTCTACTGAGGCGTTCCTCTCTTTTTGAAGGGCTGCCCTCAGGTCATTCAGGTTCTGGGGTTTGGGGTTACAACCCTCTACACGACGGCTCAGTCATGTTGTTGATGGATTGTTAGGAGTCATCTTGGTCTCATTCCATCAGAATGTGAACAGCACAATGAAGAGGACTGTTTGAATACAAACCAGAACATTTAGTGGTGGATTCTAGAGACGGGCATTTCCAGCCAAAATACTATTGGATAATCATTGGCATCTATTCGATGATATTTCAAATAATTATGATGCCGCGTGGTATGTGTGTTTACATTTTACAGCCATGCTCAGTTTCTGGAAATACGTGTGTAGTAGTGTGAGATTCAGAAACAGATACATTTGCAGTGACTGTCGCAAATGTTTTCTTCTTTGTATGCTATTTAATGCAGTTAGCAAACAACTTTAAGACGCTCTATAGCCACCGTCTGGCGGGAATACTGTATTACAACCAGGCACCGGTAAAAACAATGAAAAATGTTCCTTTTTTTTTTTTTTTATTATATATATATATTTTTTTGCCTTTATTGACAGGATAGCTGACGAGAGACAGAAATGTGGGGAGTAGAGAGTGGGGGAAGACCCGGGGGTCGAACTGGCGCCCTCTGCGACGAGGACTATAGCCTCTATACATGGGGCGCTTAGACCGCTAGGCCACTAGTGCCCTGAAAAATTGTATTGTTAAAATGAGAAACTATTTGATGTAACTCTTTTCGGTTTATACAAAGTGAAGGAATGTTGGAATATTTGAAAGTCATTGCCCATCCCTTGTGGATTCATGGATCAGACACTTGTTGGATCACCGTGTTTGACATCAGTATGTTATGCAATAAGAACTGAAACATTGAACAGTTGGACATGTGCATTCAAAAGTTTAGAGAAGGTCAAACTAATTTCACATGTAAAGGTTAAAGTGCATTAAAGGTACATTCTGAAATTGAATCCGAAAGCTGAATATCCCTAACTTTCTGTGACTATGAGCAGCTCCAGCCAACACAGACAGCACATACCCTCCATGACACATTCAAGCCTCCTGACACTTACTCATCTCTCACACAGCTTTGGTTAGACTCCTAAATTTATCCCCACCAACAATAGATTGAAAATGACTGCTGAGCCTGGGAGATGAAAACTTTATAATCAGATTTTTATATTCATGGATATTTTAGGATGCATTAAAAGTTAAACCACACGGCCTTTCGGGCAGAATGGGTCAAAGGTAGAAACTAAAGCTTATAAGTGTGCTTAAAATCCACCCTGTGGTAAACACATTGAATATGCATGAATGTAGGCTGCTCTGCACAGTCCCACAGATATGATTACATATGTCATCTCAGGCCTGCTGCAACTGTGATGCTCTCTTTTTGTGCTGTTGCCTCATGTCTTCTCATCGCCAGAAATTCAACACACAATTCAGCGTCCCGCCTTTTTGTTTTTTTTCACAGATCTGTTTATTGTTATTTTGTTAAATGTGAACAACACAAAACTAAGACAGCACACAGACAGAGTGATACACAATAATAACAACAACAATAACAATAATAATAATAGTACAGATTATATACAAAATTTAATTATATAGAGAAGTGTATACACATTGATACATTTATAAAAAAATAGAAGTAGTAAATAAATAAGTAAATAAATAAATATGGAAATTAAATGAAATAAATAAATACATACAAAAATTAATTGAATAAATAAATACTTTAAAAAAAATTACAGATTATATACTAATTTAAATTTTATAGAGAAGTGTATACACATTGATATATGTATAAATAAATAGAAAGTAGTAGAAGTAGTAAATAAATAAGTAAATACATACAAAATAGACAACAACTGCAACAACAACAACTGCAACAGCAGCAGCAGCAGCAGCAGCAGCAGCAGCAACAGCAACAACAACAACAACAACAACAACAACAACAACAACAACAACAACATGTTATTGGTCAGTCTGTTGCCCTCACTCACGCCCAACTTTCAAAAATTTCCCAAATAGGTAATCACCTAATCAGGGATCTCAGAGAAGTCCAGCCCCTGTAGATACTTAACGAGTCCCACATCCTGTGAAATTTCCTCAGGGAGCCTCTCACTAAGTGTCTGATTCTCTCCAGCTTCACAAAGTGAAGAATGTCCTTTATCCACAACATATGGGAAGCAGGTGTGGGGGTTTTCATTGAAGCAATATTAAACGTCTGACTAGAAGAGTGAAGAAGGCCATGAAGGCACTTTCTCCTGAAGAGAGTGGTGCTGAGTGTCCCACCTTTTTGATGGGTTCAGTGTTCCTACTGTAGCACAATCATTAAATCAGTGTTTGTACTTTAGTAGAGACATAGTCCCTCAAAGCTTATTGCAGTTATTCTGTGATAATAATTCTTACGTTTATCATAACAGCTTTAAACAAACCTCACTTTCTTCCAGTCTTTAATCAGAGAGCTAGTTCTAACATAAACCTGAACACAAAGCAGTCTTTGAGTACAGTTTTTCAGCCGCTCTGAAGTGGAAGGATTGTTTTATTCTCCTGTGTCAGATGAGAGTTATAGCAGACACATTGATACACATGAATTTAATAGAATATGAATGTAATATGAGGTCTCATGGCTGCTCTCTCTGGCTCCAGACTTCAGCTTGGTGCCTCGCTGACCTCTCAGGCATCATTGTACTCCCAGCACAAATCTGCACTTCTTACAACTTTAAACTCTCTTATATTTCAGTCTTTCCATTCCCTTTATTATCGTGAACCTTTCACTTTAAACATGTTTTGTAAGAGTATTTATCTGACTGATTGTGAAGGAGTTTCTGTTTTAAACTAAGTGTGACGCTGCTGTAGAAGTGAAGCTTGTTGATTTTCCAGCGTTTTCAAGTGTTTTGCATCGTTACTTTAGTTAAACATCCAAAGTGCTTTTAAAAAGAGTTATTTTTATGTTGACCTGCTGTTGAGCTCAGAGAAGACATGCATGGTGATGACTGCCATTGAAATTCTAGCCTCAGGCAGAGCGTTTGTTGCATTGTAAAATAATGATGCTCAACATGTGCATGTATAATGAGGTAAGATAAAGTTCCAGCTAACACCCACATTTTTCTCTCTTAGTCTTTATATCCTTGTTAACACTGGTATTAAAGCTAAATGCGTCCTCCGTGAATGGCTGCTTTTGACGGATGATGTAAATATTGCAATTTGCTTTTATGAAACAGACTGAAATGACCAAAAATACAAAATGACATTCGGTTAGAAACACAAAGATGATAGGATATTCTATCATTACCTGATAAAAAGGTGACACGGTGATCATAAAATGTAATGTAGAATATGCAGGGTGAGCTTTTATGGTTGGTCCTGTGCTCCATATGCTGACCTCTATTAATAACTAAAGACATCCAGCCTGAAGGAGCGTTTGATTGACCTGTTATTATCCTGGGATTTGATGCCAAAACCTACGAGTCATTACATACAGAGCTAAATTCTCACTGCTGTAAGGACAAATCTAACAATAAATGAGGTTCAAGCTGATGAGAGTATGAATCATGTTCATCTAAATGTGAGGCTCAGAACTGTCTCTTAAATCATTAATTAATTATAATAGATCTTCAACTGTAAACCATTCAGGTTGATTATTTTGTAAATCTGAACTTGTATTGACTCCTTAAAGCTGGGGTTGGTAGTCAGATTTAGATCCACTTTTTGTTATACTGGTTAAAATAATCTTTATGTCCCGATGGTAATCAAAACATAATGTGTTCTTTAAAAAGAGGTAAAAAAAGCTGCTATCTACAGCCGGAGTAAACCTGGGAAAACACCAACCAATCCCTGCCATCAGGAGCCAAATGATGAAACCAATCAAATCCTGTCCTGCCGTTCTGCCCGCCTCCTGCAGAGCGTACATTTCATGTTTGTTTGTGTTTTTAACTTTCACTATGAGAATGTTTTGGTGTTTTCTTACCGCTGAGTGAGACATGAGTTGATGTAGTGCAAAACACAAACCATGTGCTGAGGACCGGTTTTGAATTGGGAGGGGTTAGACGGAGTCCTGAGGAAATGCTACATTCAAATTCATGCTAGTTTTCCGTGACTACCAACCCTAGCTTTAAGGGAATTCAACAAGACGAAGAGAAACCATGAAAAGAGTGCAAATTTCACTCCTGATGCGAAATAACATGAAAGAGATAAAATTTGAATTCCGAGGGAAATGTGGTGGCGTGGCCCTGCGTGAGGCGACCGTCCAGCGGAGCAGTGACCAGAAATGAGGCTTCGAACTCAATATAAAAGTTTACACACAACATTTATTCATGCAGCATGAGAGAGAAGTTACAGCGTACTCAAGGAGCATCCGAAGTTCTCTGTCCGATTAGAGAAGCATTCAGTTATTTATACATCTCTTCGTGCACTGGGGAGGAGGGAAGCGTGTAGTTTGCAATTAAGAGTAAAGGGTGTCGATTAGAGTAATAGCACACGGAAACAATAGAGGCATACATCAGTCTTGTGACCTATAAGCCACAATGCATAGAAGACTCTAAATGTGCACACATCAGCACATGCGGTTATTCATTTAGCATAAAGCGCGTGGCATTGGCAGCCAGAAATCCCCTAAGCTTACATACAACCGTAATTAAAAGCACAAGCTAACATTTCCTGTGCTTGCAAAGCAAATCAGCAAAGATGAACTATCACATCCTGGCTGACTGACCTTGTGATACAGAGGTGAATACATCTGACCTCGGTCAAACATGTTTTCTAGGAACTGCACAGATCGCTGATCTTATACCCTACTAATAGCTTGTTACTTGATAAGTCATACAAAAAGAAAACATATGAATATAACTATTGAGAAAGAATATATGAATATAACAAGAAAAATACATGAGTATAATAAGGAAATTAAGTGAGATTCCACAGAAAAAAGGGGACATTTTTACCTCTGATGTGAAAAATCATAAAAAAAGTAAAATTTTTGATTCAGAAGTGAAAAAACATGAAAAAATTAGAATTTCACCTCTGATGTGAAAAAAGATGAAAAAGTGAAAATTTAGCTTTTTTAGGACAAAAATAAAGGAAAAAGGTGAAAATGTAATTTAGGATATGAAGAATCATGAAAAAGTTACATTTTTGATTCAGAAGTAAAACATCATGTTAAAAGTAAAGATTTCACATCTGATTTCAAAAAAAGATGAAAGAGTGAAAATGTTGCTTTTGAGGAAAAAGGAAAAAGCGGTACATTCCACTCATTCTTATTTCACTACAATAAAGTTTCCCCTCTCCACACACCCAAACAGGTCGGCCCACACGCTCCAGCCCATGTCCAAAGAGGAGCTGTCCAGCACTGTGTCTGTCCAGCTGTTTAACGGAGAGACCCAGCAGCTCACCATCACCCTGGAGAACATCGGATCTGAGGACATCGAGTCTCTGGAGGTCTCCTCAAAAACTGTCACCACTAAAGGTAAAAACCTCTGTCTATGTGGTTAATAATGCTCCTATGATGGTCATGCTTTCAGGCTGTCAGTCTGCATTACTGTCTGTTTATAGGAATGCATTCTTAATTACCCTGACAGGGAATTATCTATAATTTCTTCAAGAATGAACCTTCAGTGGTCAGAAGTCAGATATCAGTATCATCTCTTCAAGAAAGGTTTTGGGACAAAAGTTATTTCTTCATTGACTGATTCTGACTTTGTACAAACATTCAACTGAGCAAGTTACAGTGGCAAGGACAAGGTTCCTTTAACAGGCAGAAACCTCCAGCAGGACACACATCTGATGAGACAACCTTAAATCTTATGAAGTCCTTCAAGATTATCTAAATGTTTCTAAATGTGGTTTCTTACCTCATTTGGGGAAATATTTTCTGTGAGGTACTTTCAACACGCACGTGCGTCCTGTGTCCGACTCAAAGTTTACAGTGACTCTGTTTGAACTATGATGATCAGTGTCAGGTGAAGTTTGCTGAGTCATGTGACGGCAAGCGAGTAATTCAGTTTTAATAATCTAACATTTTACATGTCAGGGATGTACAGTTTTAGAGAAAAAGAAGAAGTTGCATTATGTGGATTAATAGCAGGTATAGAAAGTTTGTACCACTATAAAAGGTTAAGCACAATAATATATATTGAGATGGATGTTCTTCGGCGTGTTATTCATCAATGCTGTTTTAGTCAGGACAGCTTATGATGCACTTCATCGCCCTTTCAGTTCCTGCTCCAGCCTCTTATGCCCGATGAACCGCAGAGGTCACTACCCGTTGTCTCTGGCTCCACGTCTTTCATGCCCCCGTGGCTTTTCAGTCTGTGTTCCATCTCTTTGTTCAACACCTGCACAGGTCTGCTCAGATCTCTGCAGTCCCCTCCGCCCTCACTGACTGTCCCCTCCTTTTATTTATTTATTTTTTGCCTTAGTCTCACTGTGTGAAGAAAGCAGACACATTATTAAAGTTGTGAATGAAGTTTTAGAACCTTTCACTCTTAGCATGCCTTCTCAGTGCTACCTGCGTCAGAGGTTCAGAGAGGTGATAATGAGAATTTCAGGCTCAGAATAACATTTACAATCTTGAGTCAGAGATGAGGCTTACTACATATCTCCTTTAGGGAGCTTACAGGGATGTGTAGCAACATAAATGTAGAGTTAAGTCAAGTCAAATTTATTTATAAAGCACATTTAAAAACAGCAGAAGCTGACCAAAGTGCTGCACAATGCATAAAAAAAACACAAAGTGAGACCAAACAAGCAATCATTTAAAAAGAGACAAACAAATGACAAGGAAAGCACAGCATTAGAAATGAGAAGCTATTCAGGGCAAGAGGACTCAAATGCCAAAATATAAAAGTGTGTTTTGAGCAGAGTCTTAAAAGAGTCGACAGAGAGGATTAATCACGGTCGCCCTTCAGCTTATATTTTGACCGGGGAACTGCAAGGAGACCCGTCTCAGAAGACCTCAGAGGCCTGGGGGTTTTGTAAGGGCTCAGGAGGTCAGTTATATAGGGAGGGGCCAGACCATTCAGAGCTTTAAAAACAAAAAGCAACATCTTAAAATCAATTCTGAAGCGAATTGGAAGCCAGTGGAGGGAAGCCAAGACGGGGCTGATGTGATCCCTCTTCCTGGTACCAGTCAGAAGCCTGGCTGCAGCATTTTGGACCAGCTGCAGACGGGACAAGGCCGACTGACTGATTCCAGAATATAAGGAATTACAATAGTCAAGGCAGGACGATACAAAGGCATGGATGACTATTTCAAGGTTGATTAAAGAAAGAACTGGTTTTAACTTTGTGATCTTTCGGAGCTGATAGAAACTGTTTTTTACCACTGATTTTACCTGAGAGTCAAAGGTGAGGGCTGAGTCAAAAATAAATCCAAGGTTTTTAACAGATGGTTTGATGAAAATTGATATATCGCCTAGGTTATTGCAAATTAGTTTGGTGGAATCCTGAGCGCCAAAGAGCACGGCTTCAGTTTTACTGTTGATAAGTTGTAAGAAGTTATTAGCCATCCAAATTTCAGAAATACACATCCTGTTAGTTAAGACCCTTGACCTTCCTCTGGTCCCCCAATCAATCAATCAATCAATCCATCCATCCATCCATCCATCAATCCATCAATCAATCAATCCATCCATCAATCCATCAATCCATCAATCCATCAATCCATCAATCCATCAATCCATCAATCCATCAATCCATCAATCCATCCATCAATCCATCAATCCATCCATCAATCCATCCATCAATCAATCAATCAATCAATCAATCAATCCATCAATCCATCAATCCATCCATCCATCCATCCATCCATCCATCCATCCATCCATCCATCCATCCATCCATCCATCAATCCATCAATCCATCAATCCATCAATCAATCAATCAATATTTGTATTTATACCTCTGTATGTAAAAAGCTACAGTAAGATGGTAGAACAGTTTGGATGGTTGGAAAAAGTCTGAGTTATGATTTGATTTTAAAGTCAATTCAACAAGAGAACAACAAAGGAGCTGTCAGTCATAAGACATGTGGAGAAACTCAACAGTAGAACATTCATTTACTCAGACTGACGCATTGTTGTTTATTAAATAAATCCAGAAAGCTGTTTATTATGTAAATGTAAGTCACTTTCATATGAGTACAGTGTTTTATCTCATGTTAATATCTTTATAGCAAACATTAACTCAACACATTTGGCTATGAATTAAAACCTTCCATTGTTTTCTTTGTATTCAGACATTCTCAGATTCACCTCTGCTGTGATCTTTTTTACCTTTTAGATGAAGAAGTGTAACACCGTTGAACAAAAGTCTGACTTTCGTTTCTTCAAAGTAACCCCAGAAAAGGACCGCACTGATAAAACAACTGTTTGTAATGCACAGCTGTAGATTCTGGATAAACCCCCCAAAAGATGCTTTTTTAACCACCTCTTCTACCTTCGCTCTCAGAAGGAGCTCCCCCTCAGAGCGATGAGCGAAGGAAGCTGTGCTGAGAGGCAGTTATTGGAATTGATCTGACATTTCAAAATGGCCTGAGGCCTCTATCTTTAATTGACAACATGCTACACTAACATCCTGAGTCAGAGGGTTAACACTCAAAGAGCTTGTCTTACCAGGAAGCTTCTGTCGGTCTCATCATCAAGTACTCATCTATACATCTTTTTATACACTTTACTTTGTATGTCAAAGAACTCTCCCCATAGTGTAGAGAGAGGGAGAGCCTCGTGAAACCAGATTCATTCCATGATGACCCAATGACAGTAAGGAGAGAGGTGTTGGGTGTTCTTTGCTATGCTCATGAAAACATGCACGGTGTCCTCTCCTGTGATCTGGGAATGTTTCCACTAGGGATGTAAGGATATATCACAAGACGGTAAAACATTGGTATAGATAAGGGTGGATTAAAATCAATTCAACAACATTTGTATTATTTTTAAACAGTAGAAGGCATTATCTGCATTTCACTCCGCTTGTTCAACATCATGAAGTCTCTTGTGCTGCTCTCTCCTCACTCACTGAGTTGAGTGTAACAGACGTGGAGGCAGCAGGTGAAGACTGAGCAGGTCAGGATGCACCTTTGTGTTTACAGTCTGAGGGACGGCAGCATTTTGACTCTCCCTGATACTCCTGAAGAAAAACATGTCAATTCACAGCCAGGAGCAGAAGCTGCACTTTAGTTTATTTAAGATTGACCTTATTTGTTTTAATATTTCATACTTTCATTTGGGAATCGTTCACTTTACATTTCTTAAGAATTGTTCTGAAATGTTCCCACAAGGTATTTTTGTACGGTCATTTTTAGTTTTTTAACAAGGTGCTGAAAAAAAGTGTGCAGTGGTTTTATTTGAGTTACAACCATAGACTGTAAAAAATATGGACGTAGTATCCGTGACGTCACCCATCTGTTCCTGAGAGCTGTTTTGAAGCAAATCGACGGCAGCAGCCATATTGGTAATGCAGAACTCAACTAGGCAGAGTGTGACGTAGTGTGAGTCTCTTAGCCAATGGCTGTGTGTTCCCGACCGGGATTGACGTCAGTCATGTCCTTATTTGGGCAAAACTCATAATCTTAATATCTTCTTAACCGTCACGTTAGAAAAAAATTCATGGTTTCTGGAGAAACACATGGACACCTCTGCTGCTTATTCCGGACCTCTTCTTGAATCATTCTGAGCCTGTAGACTTTAGTATAGGGATCTTCATCAAATGAAACTCAGTAACGTGTCGTTGGAGAACTTCAGGCGCTCCTGGAGAGCTCTGGCTATTAGCTGGATAGGAATGATCATGTCAGTGGTTACTAGTACAGGACTGCTGGTAAAACAGTTTGAAAACTTCCTTTCAGTGACAAACTGTCCTCTTAATGTGTCCCACACCCTGCTGGCTGGACTCTGAGGTTCAGTATAGTAGTGTTCTTTTTGAACTGGACCTGTGGTGGTGCTTTTTAATGATTAATTCTGCAAATATAGTTTGACCTCTGAGGTGATTTTACTCACAGAGGGATGAACCAGTAATAGGGACTTCTCTAGACCCTGAGTTATGAAGGAGCGTTCTGTAGTTTCTACATAGTTTTAGGTTTTTAAGATCTCTTAAAGTAGAATAAATAAACTCTGAGCGTTTACATTGTAAAATATTGTTAATGGACTTTACACTTTGTTTGATTGACCACTTCAAACGACAGGTGAGGGGTGGGGGTGCCTTTTAAACTGTTATCATTCAAACCTAATTTTCTTTTCATCACTCTGGTTAGCTTGGCAGAGAGCCACATCGAGCTCTGTCGGCAGAGTTCAACACGGCCAGTTCCTTCCCTGAAGCCACTTATTGTTCTTGTGCAGGTAACTGTGTAACCACCTACTTCTGTGACCTACTGTCTCATTACCTGCACAAATAATATAAATATAAAGACATGATTAAACAAGATGACATTCAAAGTAAATTATTAAAACTTAAACTGAGAAAGGGAAGCACTCCCCTGAGTTACTCAGCTACAGAAAGGAAGGAAACTGTACCAACCCATTCATCTTGGTGTGTCAAATGTTTATTATATGGTTTGCAAATTATTTACCATCTTTAATCTTTATTTATATAGCGCCAAATCCCAACAGATGTTCTCCTCAGACTCTCTCCAAACAGAGCAGGTCTAGACCGTACTCTATGTTCTATTATTAACAAAGACCCAACATCAAGACCGGATAAGATCCAGTCCCATCTTACAGACAGGACTCAGTCTGATCTCATCTTAATCCACCATGAGCAGAGCACTTTGCAGCATTTAGCAAGTTACAGTGGCAAGGACAAACTTCCTTTAACAGGCAGAAACCTCCAGCAGGACCAGACTCATGTTAGACACACATCTGATGAGAGCGTGTTGGAGAGAGGGATAGAGGGAGATGAAGAGAGAGAGAGATGATAGTGGTGAGATGGATAGTAGTAGTTGTAGCAGCTGGAGTCTGGAACGTCCACAGCAGCAGAGATCCAGAGGAACCTACGAGACAAGGGAGCTCAGGGACTCCAGAAAGATCTATGGTTAGTAACTTTAATGGGACAGGAAGAGTTAAAGTAAGTGATGGGGGGAGATCCCAGTGTGTCAGTTCCCCCGGCAGTCTAAGCCTAAAGCAGCATAACTAAGAGCTGGTCCAAGCCTGATCCAGGTTTAACTATAAGAAAGTTTGAAGCCTACTCTTAAAAGGCTGGAGGGTTATCAGCTCACAGTTCAAAGCCAGCATCCCTGATGGTATGGGGATCTTAAGAGTTCATGGCATGGGTAGCTTCCACATCTGTGAAGGCTCCATTAATGCTGAACAATATATACAGGTTTAGGAGCCACATATGCTGCCATCCAGACAACGACGTCTTCAGGAAGACCTTACATATTCTAGCAAAACCACATCCTGTACTTATTACAACAGCATGGCTCTGTAGTAGAAGAGTCCAGGTGCTGAACTGGTCCACCTGCAGTCCTGACTCATCACCCATTGAAAACATTTGGAGCTTCATGAAACTAAAAATACGCCAAAAGAGACCCTGAACTGTTGAGCAGCTGAAATCCTCTATCAGGCAAGAACAGGCCAACATTTCACTTTAAAGTCCAGAAACTGGTCTCCTCGGTTCACCAACGTTTACAGAGAGTTGTCAAAAGGAGAAGAGCTGATTCAGCACAATGGTAAACCTGCCCCAGCCCCAAATGTTTTGAAATTAGTTGAAACAAGCATATATTGTTCATGAAACACCACATTTTTTCAGTTGCAGCATTTGATTTGTTATTTCTGTATTATTTTTAATTAAATATAAGGTTTCATTGATTTACAATCCATCAAATCTGTTTTTATTGACATCATGCACAGCGCCCAAACTCTTTAGAAATAGGGTTGTAAGATATTACAAATAAAGTAACCAATTAGGGGGCTTACTGAAGGCCAAAGGTAAAGGTCAGATTCATAAAAGTAGGAGAATATCATGCTCAGTTTGAAGTAGGGATGCAGGGGTTAACCGGTTTCACTATTAACCGCGCTTACAAATGTCACGATTAATCAACCGCAGAGACTCTGCCACACCGTGTTTTTATTGTTAAAAAAATGGGCCGATACACTGTGTTTGGCGCAACCTGCACGGAACGAAAAAAAAGTGACACCTGGTGCGTCAGCTTAATGTGCCGTACCTATCAGGAGCGGGAGTCAGGACCACCATACAGTCTACGCGGGAGACATGAAAGCTGTGCTGCATTAGCGCAACAATGGCAGAGGGATCTAGCAACGAAGTGTTGTATCCACCCAAAAAACGATTGAAGTCAGCAGTGTGGGAGCATTTTGGATTCCATAAGAACGACCAAGGAGTTATACAAGACGACGGAGCACCCGTCTGCAAAACCTGCCGCAAAAAAGTTATGGCGAAAGGATCAAACACATCAAACCTGATACAGCATCTGCGAGATCACCACCCAAGACTTCACGCTTTAATAAAGGTAACGCAATATCTGGTTGATATATCTGCTTGAAATTGTGTTAGTGGCAATTTACTCAATGAAACAGTTAGTTTACAGCGAATTTAATATAAGCGCGTCAATTACAATCGAAAGCGTCAGCTTTTAGTGAAAGGTAAACAAATGCAGCACAGCTGCAAAAAGGTGTGAGGTCTATGGAAGAGAAAAGAGTGCCTAAGAACTTTGGTCTGTGACTTTTTGATGTTGCGTCTCCTATCTGTGTGTATGGAAGCAAATAGGTTACAATATTAAAATGAAAAAGCAAATTTGAAAATTAAATTGCATTAACAGAAATGCTTATTCATTTTCAAATTTGTTTTTTCGTTTTAATATTATCTATTTGCTTCCATATGTGTGAGGTAAATGCTAGGCATTATTTCATTATTTGCAGTCCAATTAATAATATCAGTGTGTGAGAGATGTACTCAATTTCTTTCAAGAATTTATACTCAACTTCAAACAAACCAAAAATGTTAATAGACATTTTCTTTGGCCCCTTTTAAGATTATATCTTTTTTTAAGACTGTTAAAAAAAAGGCATGGTTGACAGTAAATAACAATAACACTTAAGTTAAGCCATATAACTAAATTCTTGAGAGATTGTTGAAGTTCATCTTAGTCTTTTATTAAATGCTTTAAGTACCAAAACAATTCTACTTAACTTCAGACAAACTTATAACATTAATGGAAGCTATTTTCTTGGGATATTTATAAGAATAGTTACATTTTCCAAATAGATGGTAAGAAATAGGCTTGGATGACAGTAAATTACAGTAATACTGAATTCTATTATCAGCATTGGTAAATATACCCCCAAGGGATCTCCAAATTTCATTTTAGTCTCAAATCATACATTCAAAATACTTTAGTTTAAACATTAAAAATCAACTTAAGTAGTTACTGCAAGTCCATTCAGCTCATCTTGGCTCTGATTATTTATTTTCATTTTTCCTATTCACTTTTAGCCAAACACCACCTCTGGTATTGCTGCAGCTGGGGTTAATCAATCTACTGTTGCTGAATCCTTTGCGAAGTGTGTGACTTATGCGCCCTCCTCAAAACAAGCCCAGGATCTGAACAATGCTGTGGCCTATCTCATCTCCAAAGATATGATGCCATTTCAGATAGTGGAAAAACCTGGATTTCTTCATCTAATGAAAAAGGCGGTACCACAGTACAAAGTTCCGTCAAGAAGCTACTTCTCCGCCAACAAAATCCCAGCCATGTACAAAGAGGTACGAGCAAGTGTTGAGGAGCAGCTGGCAGAGGGTGTGTGGTTTGGTGCAACCACAGACCTGTGGACCAGCACTGGTGGTGGAGGAGAACCCTTTATGAGCTGTACAGTCCACTACATCTCTTCGGATTGGAAACTGAAGTGTCACTGTCTTGAGACTCTTTATTTTCCAGAAGATCACACGGCAGAGCATATCACAGAAATGATGGAAAACATGCTCCTGGACTGGAACATAAAGAAAGAGAGTCTGTCCGGAATTACAACCGACAACGCCAGTAACATGAGGAAAGCCTTTGAAACATTTCCCTGTGTTTGGTTTTCTTGTTTTGGTCATAATTTAAATTTGGCCATTTCCAAAGTCCTTAAGATCTCAAGGGTGGAATCTGCCATCAGATCATGCCGGCATTTGGTCCAAGGATTTTCTCGAAGCTGGAAACGGAAACGTGACCTACACAAGAAGCAGGAAGAGTTAAACATCGCTGAACATTCCCTGATACATGATGTGGTCACCAGGTGGGGATCCACATTTGAAATGATTTCCAGGTTCTTGGAGCAGCAGCAGGCAATCTGTGGTGTGCTTGTAGGCAACAGAAGCACCTGGCATCTTATGCCCAAAGACAGTGACATCACTGTCTTGGAGGAAGTGCACAAACTGCTTTGCCCTCTCCATGACTTCACTGACATTCTGGCCTCAGAAAGACAAGTCACACTTTCCGCTCTGCAGCCAGTTTTGGAGCACATCAACAGTGTGATGCTTCAAGATGAAGAGGAAGACAGCGCTCTTACTAAACAGATGAAGCATGTAATTAGAGATGACCTGCTAATGCAGCTGAGATATACAACAGAAATGAAGAATGTGCTGAGCATTTCGAGTTTCATTGATCCCAGGTTCAAGGGAAGCTTTGCTGAGAATCTTGATGACATAGTCAAGGCATGCAGTGATGAAGCAACTGCTCTTACAGCACAAGAACTTCCAGACACAGAACAGCCTCCAGCAGCAATGGCACAGAGCACCAACTCCACCACCACCACCAAAAGGAAAGAGAAGAGCCTGTCTGGGTTGTTACAGAAAATCACCACTGCAAGGAAGAACAGGTCAGCAGCAGCCTCAGAGGGACCACTGCCAACAGCCCTGGAAAAGCTTGATACTGAGATGAGACTGTACCTGTCTCTTCCTGCAATCGATGCTGAAGCGGACCCACTGTCTTGGTGGAAGACACATGTGGAAGAATTTCCAATGCTATCAAAAGTGGCCAGAAAGTACTTGTGCATCCCTGCAACAAGTGTGCCTTCAGAAAGGGTGTTCAGTGCAAGTGGCCATATCCTGTCCCCTCAGCGTTCAAGACTTAGCACTGAAAATGTGAACATGCTCACATTTCTGCACTTTAATATGAACTGAAAGGACTGGATCAAATGTTAGGTATGTGAAAAGGGCCTGCTGCATTTAAGTCCTTGTTTTGTTCAGAAGGGAATATATATTATATTTTTACTGTTACAGTTTTATTTATTATTTGAAAGGCAGCTACACTGTTGAAGTTGAATTATGTTTCCAGGTTATCTGGTTAAGTCCAGCAGTATTTCAGGCAAAACATGTCATCTTGCTTTCTGTTAAAAGCCAAATGTATTTATCCTCACTGAATATTTGCTGTTCAAAATGTTAAGAAAAGCTGTTTCTTGCAAGTGATGTCTATCATCTGGTCTGACACCTACCCCCTTGAAATTGACAATATTTTTGCCATTAGTCTTGTTTGCTTTTGTGGGCCATGAAAAGGCATCAGTATTAGTTTCTTTCTGTTTTACAATCTGTTAAATACTCGTCACAGTGGCTTTAAAGTATTATTTATGCTTCAAAGCATAGCAACAGTTTAAATTAAAAAGCCAACAATCTTTGTTTCACCATCAAAAGGAGAGAAATACATTTTGTTCCTTTTTTTTCATTGAATTATTTCATTACTGTGATATTTTTGTTTCAAATGGTAGCAATAAATAACACGAAAACTTCCAGTGTTATGTCATTTTATACATTAGCGATGTGAAAATATGAAAAGCATAATAATCGGGATAATCGTGAAATCGTGATTATTTCTCTGACAATAATCGTACCATCAAAATTTATAATCGTTGCATCCCTAGTTTGAAGCAGAGAAAAGTTATGAAACAGAGAAACCATCAACAAAGCTTTTTCTCCTCCACTTTATTGTTCAAATGTCTTTTGAATGAATCGTCTTTTCAAGTTTCTTCTTTGTTTGCTGCTTTATCTATTTGAAATCTTTCCAGGCTGTCTTCTTCTCTCCCTTAAATCTGTATTTTCTGCCGTCTCAGAGAATAACTCGTCTTTCTCCAGTTCTTTATTTTCCTCTGATCCTCCCTTTTTCTTCTCCTCCTGTCAGTCCGTATCAGTGCAGGAGTTTTTCACAGGATACCAGTGACCGATAGTTCCTGTTTATAAAGCCTGAAAATACTGAAAATGGTAATCTTTGCATCCCCTCTCTGAGCTCCTGGAGTACATAAATGACTGCATGTAGTCTCTGCAGCTCAACACTGAGAAGATATACATGATTCAAGTCTTATTCAACTGGATAAATCTATAATGACTTGACCAAAGTGATAAGAGGACTAATCTCTGATAGATCAAACATACAAAGCAGCACAGTAATCCCATACGCAGTTTAATCTATAGGTTTTATGTATCAACACTTTAAAGGTGACATATCACGCTTTTTTCATCAATATATATTGGTCTAAGAGGTCCCCAAAACATGTCTTTAAAGTTTATGCTCAAAAAAACACTTTGAAATCAGATTTTGGCATGCCTGAAAAACCCTCTTCTTCAGTCCTCCTCAGAACACTCTGTTTTCCCTCTGACCACGCCCCCTCAGGAAGTGGATGTGGTCTCGGCTCTCCAGCACGTTGATCTAATGTTTACATGTTGGCTGATATACACGGCTGCTCAGAGACCCGCGTTACTTCAACCCTCTGAATCTGATCCAGAATCTGATCCTGACGGAGAGGCGCCTGTAGCAGGACCTTTCTGAAGGATTGGTCACAGATTTAGTGTTTCTTGTTTTATTTATCAGTATGTAGACGTGTGTCTTGGTACACAGCTACAGCTATGAACATGTAGCTATGTGGCTATGCTAACTAGCGCTAGCACGTATCCATGATAAATAAAAATCATCCACTAGATCTTCAAATCTGCAGATGTGGGGAGTAAAACCGACCTTTGCCAGAAAGGCAGCAGGACCTTTCTGAGGGATTGGTCACAGATTCTGTGTTTCTTGTTGTTTTATTTGTCAGTATGTCGACGTGTGTCTTGGTACACAGCTACAGCTACAGCTATGAACATGTAGCTATGTGGCTATGCTGATTAGCTCTAGCACTTATCCATGATAAATAAAAATCATCCACTAGATCTTCAAATCTGCAGACGTGGGGAGTAAAACTGACCTCTGCCAGAAAGGCAGCGGGACCTTTTCTGAAGGATTGGTCACAGATTTAGTGTTTCTTGTTGTTGTATTTGTCAGTATGTTGTCGTGTGTCTTGGTACACAGCTACAGCTATGAACATGTAGCTATGTAGCTATGCTAACTAGCGCTAGCACTTATCCATGACAAATAAAAATCATCCACTAGATCTTCAAATCTGGGGAGTAAAACCGACCTTTGTGTTTATTAAGACAGCCTACAACTAGCATGCCTCCCTCCTAAGCTCCTTGTTAGCACACATTTGTGCAGGGAATGAAAAACAGAGGAGGGATTCAGTATTATTTTATACAGTCTATGGGCTGAACAAGCTCCGAGCTCTGACTCCGTGACAGACCGGATATTGTTGTTACGTAACAAAAACACGGAAGTCTGAAACGGCTCGTTTTAGACACATTTACAGAAAGGTGGAGAAATCAGAACAGGGGCAGAATGGATTTTTTTCATTCTCGGGGGGTTTGTAGACATGCCAGGGAAACATATTTCAGGTAGAGAACCATTAAAAAGTCGATTTTGCAGGATATATCACCTTTAATAGATATTCTCCTCTGATCTCAGAAGGAACACTGACAGTATTATCAGTACTCTAGCTATCAGTCAGTATTATTGTCTGATCCACATACAAATAAGTCTTGGAACAAAAAGGTAAATACAGTTGGCTGAAATACACATTCATCTTCATTATTATTATGATGGAACAGATATAAACAGATCACAGCACGTGATCATTTCAAGCATTAATACCAGAACGTTTTAAACTGCATGAACATCTTTAAGTTCACTGATTCAGCGTTTGTGGTAATACCGGCAAAATCAATTTATAGGGATGCACAATATGGATTTTTTTTCGAGCAGATAATGAAAATAATGTTCTCCCAGTGGCTGAAACCTCTAAGAGCAGCAATATGTGTTTATTATTTATTAGTTGTGTGTTAAATGTGTAGTTTATGCACACCTGAGGGTGAGAAACGCTAAGGTTTAGTAAGGAAAGACGCATGTATACTGTCTCTATACCAATATTCTATACTTGCCAATTCTAATTGAAATCATTATTGTACACACAAACAGAAAACAGATCTGACTCATCTTTTTTTTTGTATTCTCTTCTTTATTGTCTTCTTTTTTTGACAGTGAAGTGTAGCATTCCTTTACCTGCAGTGATATCTTTATTCATGTTAAAGTCTTCATCCAGCCACTTTGCCGTCAAACTATGATGTAGTTTCCCACAGTGCAGTGAATGCATCACGGTTATTCAGTGTTCAGTTGTCCTACAGTCGTGGTGGACATTAAACGTGTCCACAGCAGAAGTAGTCTCTGTGCTCTTCCTTTACCCACATCCTGAAAGTAAATTTAATGGAGTGTATGAAGTTAATAGTTAACACAGAGTCGACTCAGTGTCAGACTAACGACTCTGCTTTCAGCTGCTAGGTTTTCAGTTTTCTTCAGTTTTCTTCAGTGTTGCTGTCGCTCGTTTCAGCTGTGTTTACATTCTGCTCTGAACGCCTTTAAGCCCCGCCTACCTCTCACCCTGCAACATGATTGGCTGTTCAATGCAGTTTTCTGTTTAATGTTGGGTGGCCACTAGTGTTTAAGGCTCATTAGCGCCCCCCTATCTTTCCAGTGGTGGGGAGGTGTAACTACAGGTTTAAATATATCAAATTTGTATTGAACATTTGTTATATTCATATTGGGAAAAATAGATCGCGATAATTATTGTTATTGATTTATCACCCAGCCTTACCCTTGACTAATGACAGAATGACACATGGCACACTCAGGGTTCCCACGCATCCTGGAAAACCTGGAAAACAGTTGACCAGTTTTCCAGTACTGCAAAACACCTGGAAAATGGGAGAAAAAGTCAAATGTCCTGGAAAATCACGTATAGTCCTGGAAAATGATTCCAACATGGCTGGTAGCGACCTGACCTGATTAACAAAACACATCCCCATTCATTGAAAGCTGAGTGCATGCTGTGCTGGAAAAGACAGAGACACTGCGCAACTTTTTTCACATCTTTTCTCCTTCACTTCATAATCATGCATTCACAGAAAACAGGGGTATATTGTTTATGTTTTATGGTACATGAACCTTGTAGAGTGCTCTTTTGATTCAAAGAGTCTTATATTTAAGTTATAGTGTGACCAGTGGAGGCTGGGGGTCCGCGAACCATAGCATGGGGGTCCATGAAATAATTTGAATACATTTCTAATAAATTAGAAAATTGTGCTGTGTCATTACAAAACAGCATATACACCATTGTTATGATACCATTTGGTGGCTTGAAGGGATATGTGAGTCTTGTTACTGTTAATTTTCTGAAAGCGTTTAAGATCAATTACTTGAAAAGTATAAATGATGTCATGTTGAGTCCACAAGGAATGAAATGTCCCTCTGTTTTAAAGTATACAAGTGGTATTTACTTGATTCAAATTGAAGTGTTATCTGTTTATCACTATGGTACAGGTCTGAAGGATTTACATTGATACGTTTTACAATAGAAATAGTTCCAAGGGCAACTAAGAGTGCAAAAGGTAGTAAGCATGTGCTTTAGTGATGGGAAGTTCAGCTCTTTTCAGAGAGCCGGCTCTTTTGACTCGGCTCCCAAAGAAGAGTTGGCTTTTTCGACTCCCAAACGGCTCTTAATTTAGGATCTTTTGTAGCCGTATATTTTACCTTAACTTTGCAAAAAATAATTTTTAAGTATGTAGAGATGATTTCATTGATAGCCATAGACTACATGTCTTTCAATGTAGACTTCCACTGAGAGGAACATATTAGACTATTTAGGAACTAAATTAGGAACTAAATTTAGACTGTCATACCAGCTTGATCATCAATGAAAATGTCCTGGAAATGTCCTGGAAAATGATCTCTGGGAAAGAGTGGGAACCCTGCACACTACTGACACATCATACAGGGCAGGTAGGGATACGTCTGCAGAGTAGCGCCATTGGCTGGTGAAAGTCTTGGTCTTCAGCTTGTTGCAGCTGCACTTGTTCCTCTTCTCTGTATACAATCGCAGACTGTACACGCCACCTACTGCGTCTGAATGTGTTGGCATGTTGTGAAGTAAATGGAGGCACCTTTTATTAGGGATGGGCATTTCAAGCCAAAATACTATTCAATAATCATTGGCATCTATTTGACGATTATTCGATTAATCACACACCCCTCACATCACCTCGATTTTCACAAAGTGAACAAATATTTTAAAATCATTGCCCATCCCTACCTTTTATCTGTTGCTTTTATTGTAATTTTGAATATTATATAATGATTAAATATTACCTTTAACGGCCTGATCCTGCAGCCTTATAAATGAATGTGTCCAGATTTGTCAGAACTGTCACTCTGAATGGTTTGCACAATCAGCATTCAGGCACATACTATTCCCAATTTAAGCCAATAAGATGTTCCTTCTTATTGTTACACACTGAGCAGATCAAAGACTGTCTAGAAGAAGAGGCTGTTCCCACCCTGAAGTCCCCTGCTGGTTTGTTGACGAAGGTTCTGAAAGCTTGAGTTTAGCATATTGGCTGACTTCAAATTGTTATTTTAGAGGCAAGGTAAACATATTTGGACAGGAGGATGGAGAAGGAGAGAAGTGAAGGGCGAGCAAACATTAAGTAATGAAAAGCAGGGATTAAACAACATTTGTTCAAAGAAAAACATCTCAAAGTTTCTTTTATTAAACAGCAGAACAAAGCCTTTTCAGGTGACAGGTAGATTCACAATCTGCCTCTTCATCCACTTTGTTCTATTTGAACAGTCATTTACACAATGAACATCATCCTCTGAGACGTGAAACTATAAGAGCATCAGGGAGGCTGAGACAGGTTAGAGGTAAAGTCATTTTCCTGTCTGCTTTCATCAGTTGGACCTTTTCATACATAAAGTCTGTGTTTAGATCAGATCTTCAGTTTCTGGATGTAAGAAAGCATCTTTGCAGCGTTGGCTTCACTTTTCCAACACAAAGGCTACGTCCACTTTGTATTTACAATCTGTGAACAACAGTTTCTCTGGCCGCCTTTCAGACACTCTACCTTTGCAGCAGGCTTCATTATGGTGCAAAGAACAAACCTATGGGAGCAATTAAGTACACCACATCTGATCTGAGAGACCTTTGAAAGCCATTTTAATGTCAGGACGGTTTCTGTCTGGAGTGTGTCACAGGAGTCATTCTGGGTTCCATTGTGCTACCTATGAATGTGTGTGTTAGCTTTGTTAAGGTTGTTAAACTAACACTGATGTGCTCTTATCTCACAGATTGTTTAAGGCATTTCACTGGATGTTCTCAGTCTTTGTGGGAAGGATTGATATTTGTTCGTCTCCTCTGTTACTTATGGCGTTTTTCGACCAGAGGGACCCAGGGTCTACATTTAGTTCAGGGTAGATAATCTCCCCCCTAAAAAGCCCCTGCTAGGGGGGTAGTACTTTTCAAAGGTCCCCGGACTTTCGGGGGCAGGGCCTCCAATGCTAAACGTGTCTGATTGGTAGATTAACCTCAGTGTTTTTATTCCTCCCTCCGTCCACAATAACATCACACACATCTGTGATTCTCTTGATTTCTCTTTCTTTCATTAGTTTTATTTGTTCTATCTTTTTTGTATGTGTGTGTACTTTTCAAAAGAAGAAGCTGTGATTCTCTTGATTTAGCAGCTTGTAACAGTAGTCTTCTCTCAGCCCACCGTGAATGCGTCTCTCCTGGTGTTACGGTTTTAAAAGTGACCCTGTAAACTGGAGATCTTCAGCTGAACGTGTCAGTGTTTGTGGAGTTTACACAGCTGTTGAAACACAGAGGGAGTTCCTGGGAATGCAAACTAGTTTAGTTTTTATTAAGATTTCAAAATATCCTCATCAGATATTTAATGATCGTCTAACGACGTTTATGAGGGATGCATCCGGCTGAAAATCTCCAGTTAACAGGGTCGCTGTTTAAACCAAAACACCGGTCGATCTCTGCCACGGCTTTTTGAGTTCAAAAGGATTTTAAAGCCGTGTTGAAACGTCTTTGCTACTCACGCTTATCTCCTCTCATGTGTTGATTCAGTGAATCCATCTGTGATGAAATATAGCACCATCTAAAACAGCGCCAGCTGAGTCTCTTCATGCTAACAGGCTAACTGTTGTGTTGCTCATAATGATACCTGCCTGTCTGTCTGCTTCTATGGTGTCATCTGGGATGAATGGCCTTCCTCTTTGTTTTACTGCCCTCTACTGGTCTGGTGGTGTAGTGCATTTACTTTTTTTTTCTCCATATGTCACTGGCCTGATTTACACAATCTACCCAAGACTTCAGCCCGCGGTCGAAACACAGACAACAATGGGGGCACAGGAACCTTTTAGTTCAGGGGAAAGTAGTTCTGGGGTCTAAAAGACCCCGGAACTCTTGGTTGAAATGCACCTTCAACGATCAGAGCTGAGATGTTCTGTGAAAGTCAGTCTCCACATAGTTTTAAGTTGAGTGAAATATGGCTCATATTTCCCATGCTGTATTCACATGTTGGCTCACCCCTCAAGAGATTACAACCCACCACAGAGTCCAACTTCTCCACCAAAAATCAGTACAACTGTTCTTCATTCTTTCCAAAGTTTTTCTACACTTCTTAAGCAGTTGATACAAATTCAATGGCAGCTTTCCAGGGTTCTCATTTTTTATTTATAAGTTACTGGTGTCAAAAAATAAGCTGCCAACTAACTTTGTTGTTTCAAGACAATCCCCTCATATTTAAGGCTTTCTTGGTTGTGGTTTTTATTGCTTGGATCTGATTATGGATCTTCTAATTGACGTTTCCTGTCCACTGAGATGAAATTGTGAAGTTGTGCTTTTCATTTCCTGTTTTCATAATGTTAGCCATGTGAAAGCTGCAATACTTATATGTTGTTTTTGAAGTTTGAAAAGCAGGGTAAAATGAGACTGTATTGTTTGTTGGCTGTCTCATATCTACTCTATAAATCACATGTGTTGGTGCTTTTAATATTTTCAGATTCACGACGGCCCCCCATCCTAATCCATCATGAAGCTATACGATAGTGTTCTGTCTGCACAGATGGATAACTTTTTCCATACAGACAGTCAAATAAAGATGAAGAGGATAAAGCAGGATTAACAGTGTTATATCATAGGCTGCTACACTACATGAGAACCAGAACCACAGACTCTGAACCACAAACACGTTACAGTGAAAGTGTTTTTATCTTCAGTGCGTCTTCTCCTGAACCTAAAGTTTTCCAACTGGCCACATACAGAGAGAAGAGGTGCACTGTGAACAAGTTGTAGATAGATAATTAGCTGCTTGGTTGCAGCAACACCATAAACAGCATGCATACTGAATTATTAATGTTCCTGTGGTAGGACTTAGTGCAGTCCTTAGTCTTCAGTACAACCAACGAGCTGGTCATCCGTCCATGGCTTGGAAGCCATGATGCAAGCTTGGCTAGTTGAGCCAGCGTTTCATTTTTCCCTAAAGTAAGTAAAAGTTAATCAAGTTTATTCAAGGAGTACTGAGCAAAGTCACAAAGGGCTTTATAGAGATTAAAACATATTGTCAGTTCAAGAGGAGAGTTGGTTACAGAAGCCACAGATATAGTTAACATTTTCAATAAACAACCAATCAATAGCACATGAAAATATGGAGGATAATCAGCCAAATGCTGTCTAACAGGTGTGTTTTTAACAGATTAAAGCTGGGGTTAGTAGTCAGATTTAGATCCACTTTTTGTTATACTGGTTAAATGATCTTTATGTCCTGATGGTAATCAATACATAATGTGTTCTTAAAAAAAGAGGTAAAAAAAAGCTGCTATCTACAGCTGGAGTAAACCTGGGAAAACACCAACCAATCCCTGCCATCAGGAGCCAAATGATGAAACCAATCAAATGTGGGTGTTAGACGGAGTCCTGAGGAAACGCCACATTCAAATTCATGCTAGTTTTCCGTGGCTACCAACCCTAGCTTTAACAGAAAAGCATCTATAGATTCTGCAGAGTGAAGGAATGTTGAGAAGGAATGACAGTACTGGAGCTATAATCTGGACAAATCAGTCCAAGTCCAAGTACCCCTCAATGCAGTGTGCAATTTGGGTGGGGCCCAACGACATGCAGCATTAGCTATATCGTAGTGTCAAGACTCATATCTGAAAGTGTACCAACCGTCAAGTCTTTATTGAAAAGCAAACACTTTCTGCTGCTATTGTCTGATCAACTATGCTAACATCTAGTGCAGTAGTGTTATGAAGTCATTGTAAAACAAAGTCAGCTTTGCACTGGTCTGTCATTAATATTGAAAAGGGTTTGAAACTTATTTAAGTCTTACCTTCTTCCACATTTTGTATTTTGTTAGTTGATATTGGTAAGCTGTTTCGATGCCAGGGTTGTAAAATGTATTTAAATTGAAGTTGCATTCATTTCTTATGTTGATTTCACCGCTATGACAAATACTCTGACATTATGGCAATATCAGGGAATGGAATGTGGAATGTTGAGGTGGGTGGGGTGAAATGACGGACTCAAAAACATAAGCCAAACGTTGACCTTGGCCCTGAATGTTGAGCTCCACCCTGAATGTTGAGCACGGCCCTGAACGTTGAGCTCCACCCTGAAGTTTAAGTTCCACCCTGAACGTTGAGCTCCACCCTAAACATTGAGCTCCACCCTGAAAGTTGAGCTCCACCCTGAAAGTTGAGCTCCACCCTGAACGTTGAGCTTCACCCTAAACGTTGAGCTCCACCCTGAAGTTTGACCTCCAACCTGAACCTTGAGCTCCACCCTGAATGTTGAGCACGACCCTGAACGCTGAGCTCCACCCTGAACGTTGAGCTCCACCCTGAACGTTGCACTCCACCCTGAACATTGAGCTCCACCCTGAATGTTGAGCATGGCCCTGAACGTTGATCATGGCTCTGAACGTTGAGCTCCACCCTAAACGTTGAGCTCCACCCTGAATGTTGAGCACTGCCCTGAACATTGAGCTCCACCCTAAACGTTGAGCTCCATCCTGAACGATGAGCTCCTCCGTTGAACTTTGACCTCCACCCTGAACGTTGCGTTCCACCCTGAACGTTGAGCTCCACCCTGAATATTGAGCACGACCCTGAACGTTGAGCTCCACCCTGAACGTTGCCTTCCACCCTGAACATTTAGCTCCACCCTGAATGTTGATCATGGCCCTGGACGTTGAGCTGCACCCTCAATGTTGAGCTCCATCCTGAATGTTGAGCACTGCCCTGAACATTGAGCTCCACCCTAAACGTTGAGCTCCACCCTGAACATTGAGCTTCTCCGTTGAACTTTGACCTCCACCCTGAACGTTGCGCTCTACCCTGAACGTTGAGCTCCATCCTGAACGACTAGCTCCTCTGTTGAACTTTGACCTCCACCCTGAACGTTGCGCTCCACCCTGAACGTTGAGCTCCATCCTGAACAACTAGCTCCTCCGTTGAACTTTGACCTCCACCCTGAACGTTGCGTTCCACCCTGAACGTTGAGCTCCACCCTGAACGTTGCGCTCCACCCTGGACGTTGAGCTCCACCCTGAATGTTGAGCACGACCCTGAACGTTGAGCTCCACCCTGAACGTTGAGCTACATCCTGAACGTTGCGCTCCACCACGAACATTGAGCTCCACCCTGAATGTTGAGCATGGCCCTGAACGTTGAGCTCCACCCTGAACATTGAGCTACACCCTGAATGTTGAGCATGGCCCTGAACGTTGAGCTCCACCCTGAACATTGAGCTACACCCTGAGCGTTGCGCTCCACCTTGAACATTGAGCTCCACCCTAAATGTTGAGCATGGCCCTGAACGTTGAGCTCCACCCTCAACGTTGAGCACTGCCCTGAACATTGAGCTCCACCCTGAACATTGAGCTACACCCTAAATGTTGAGCTCCACCCTGAACATTGAGCTCCTCCGTTGAACTTTGACCTCCACCCTGAATGTTGCGCTCCACCCTGAACGTTGAGCTCCACCCTGAACATTGAGCTCCTCCGTTGAACTTTGACCTCCACCCTGAATGTTGCGCTCCACCCTGAACGTTGAGCTCAATCCTGAATGATGAGCTCCTCCGTTGAACTTTGACCTCCACCCTGGACGTTGCGTTCCACCCTGAACGTTGAGCTCCACCCTGAATGATTAATAACTTATAATGAAAAACGAACAATGACTGGTTTTTATTCTCTACCAAAGGAGAATGACAAAATATGATTTCGGTTTGACTGATTTGAACAAATGATGGGGTGTTGAGGAATTGTAAAGCTGTGTGTTCAATCACATTCATAGTCAGCCTACAGAAAACTATATTTAGGAGTACAGGTCCTTTCCAAAGTAACCTTATTTAAAATATGTTATTCAGTAAGTTTGACTAAAGTGTATCTAACAGTCCACACTGATTCACCTCAAGGTCAAACTTCTTCTTGTGTATTTGTTTGGAGGAGATTTGGTCTGTGCAGGAGGATAAGGGGAGGCTTGTGTTATCTTGCAGCACTCTTTTTGTCTCGTGTAAGTTTAGATTTTAAACCTTAAAGTAAACACTACCTCGGTATGACAAGCCTCTTTGTCACAGCCATTTTATCTGCTCAGGTGTGGAGATCCAGGTGGGAAGCAGAGCTTTAATATACATTTATTCATGTTAAAAAAAAGTTATTGTGTTATTACACTTTGCATAGATGCAGTTTCAGTTCTCAGAGTACATTCTGTTTTCTGCTGACTACAGGAACCTTTGAGAAGAGCCTTTGTTGTAGAGGCTGATAATTAGAACACATTGGAGTGTACTCCTCTCTGCACTGCAGCTTACATGTTTTTTATTTATGCTGGGCAGTAAAAAAGGTTGCATAGTCTTCATCATAGTGAATAGGGAGCTCTGTAGGTGTCTCCTTGTTCTGTAATGGGGTCTTTTGTGAAACATTTCAAGTGTCAGAAAATGACAGGCCTTCTGAAGCTGGATCTGTAGCCCAGAGAGAAAAACAGCCTGGTGGACAGCATGATATAAAACCTCCCTCCTAATTGCATAGCAGTGTAGTTGATCATCCATTTCTTTCCTTTGAGTAAATTATACTTTTTTCGGTTGCATGAAATTCTGCAGCCACTGCGGTTTTTAGTAAGGTGCTTTAAAAAAACGACCTCTTTTTGATGAATATGTGGTTTTAATCTGGTTAATTTAATTTTTACTGCTGTTATGCTCTCTCATTTGATTAATCATGGGGAATCACACTCTGAGTATTACACCATTTAAAGGTAGATGGAGCTTTTTTAATGTTGGCAGCCCAAAATGAGTTATCTCCAAATATACTTTAGATTTTTAATAACACTTCATTCTTGAGATCTGAAGAGTTTATGAGTCCACTGCAGCCTTGATAATCATAACTAACCGTAGCTGGAGGTTCAGCGTTGTGCATTATTTACATTCTTTTTGTGAGATTTGTAAAGCTGTGCTCACTCAGGGATCTATTCACGAATCTCAATTACTGTGAAACTGGGTGAACAATCCCATCTTATAGTACCATATCTGAATAGCAGTAAACTTAGTCTTGCTCCAGTCCAGTCTTCAGATTCTCTGTTGCTGCACATGCCATTTTACTGATAAACCCATTTCACCATTAAAGCACCTTTCCATCGTTCAGCTGCTCAATGTGCTGGACACCACATGCACCACATGCCATATTCACCCATTCACACTCCCACTCATACACTGATGCTGCAGGCTGTTGTGCAGAGCACTGTTGACCTGCCAATCAGGACCTGGTCTTTCACACACCAATAGCTGTGCCTTCAGGGGGCAAGCTCAGGTTTAGTATCCAGGGAAGCGTCAACATGTGGCCTGTGGGACTGGGAATTGAACTGCTGATCTTCAGTAAGATGATCCTATAGAAATGGAGCCAAATTAATCAGGAAGTGGTGATTTACGGGTGATTTTAAGGCTTTAATACTGTACAATTTTTCTGCTATAGCATCACTCAAGGGATGGAAAAATCAAGCAGTTAGCTACTGATGTTGTCCACTCTAAATAAAAACAAAATGTCTTACAGAGCCATTGAAAGCAAAACCAAAATGGGCCTTCTGCCAGTAGCTCTGCCGTAGAGTCCTGGTCCCGAAACCCTGTTTCAGCGGGTTAGCTTGACATCCAATAGTGGTAAACAGTGGTGCGTGGCATTCCTGTGTGTGTGTTTGTGTATGTCAGCCCAACCTACCCATTACCCGTTGTGAGGTGAAAATTGGCCCATAATGTGTTCAGCAGGGGTTGATTTGTATGTTTCAATCTGTTTTACAATTTTCTAGCATCATTTTTTGTAGAACCTTTCATTTAAAATGTTAAAAAAAGAAGAAATCTGAGCAGGCCTACTAGTCTGAACTGCTGATTCTGCACTTCATACAATGTGTAGAAGTTATTTATGTTCCTAATAAGAGAAAATTTCCATGTACCCAACTGGAACTTCACGATGATCGTGTGCAACATCTGCTAATTTCAAAATAAAACATCATATATGGACTCCTGACTGTTTAAAGATCTTTTAGATCAGAAATACTCATTGATTATGGATTTAAGCTGAAACAGCCACATATCAGTGATCCATGTTGACTACAACAAGACTTCAAGATGATACCTGTGTCAGAAGGTAACAGGACTTTAAGATGATCACTGTGTCAGAAGGTAACAAGACTTTAAGATGATACCTGTGTCAGAAGGTAACAGGACTTTAAGATGATCACTGAGTCAGAAGGTAACAGGACTTTAAGATGATCACTGTGTCAGAAGGTAACATGACTTTAAGATGATCACTGTGTCAGAAGGTAACAGGACTTTAAGATGATCACTGTGTCAGAAGGTAACAAGACTTTAAGATGATACCTGTGTCAGAAGGTAACAGGACTTTAAGATGATCACTGAGTCAGAAGGTAACAGGACTTTAAGATGATCACTGTGTCAGAAGGTAACATGACTTTAAGATGATCACTGTGTCTGAAGGTAACAGGACTTTAAGATGATCACTGTGTCAGAAGGTAACAGGACTTTAAGATGATCACTGTGTCAGAAGGCAACAGGACTTTAAGATGATCACTGTGTCAGAAGGTAACAGGACTTTAAGATGATCACTGTGTCTGAAGGTAACAGGACTTTAAGATGATCACTGTGTCAGAAGGTAACAGGACTTTAAGATGATCACTGTGTCTGAAGGTAACAGGACTTTAAGATGATCACTGTGTCAGAAGGTAACAGGACTTTAAGATGATCACTGTGTCAGAAGGTAACAGGACTTTAAGATGATCACTGTGTCTGAAGGTAACAGGACTTTAAGATGATCACTGTGTCAGAAGGTAACAGGACTTTAAGATGATCACTGTGTCAGAAGGTAACAGGACTTTAAGATGATCACTGTGTCAGAAGGTAACAGGACTTTAAGATGATCACTGTGTCAGAAGGTAACAGGACTTTAAGATGATCACTGTGTCAGAAGGTAACAGGACTTTAAGATGATCACTGTGTCAGAAGATAACAAGACTTTAAGATGATCACTGTGTCAGAAGGTAACAGGACTTTAAGATGATGACTGTGTCAGAAGATAACAAGACTTTAAGATGATCACTGTGTCAGAAGGTAACAGGACTTTAAGATGATCACTGTCAGAAGGTAACAGGACTTTAAGATGATCACTGTCAGAAGGTAACAGGACTTTAAGATGATCACTGTGTCAGAAGGTAACAGGACTTTAACATGATCACTGTGTCAGAAGGTACCAGGACTTTAAGATGATCACTGTGTCAGAAGGTAACAGGACTTTAAGATGATCACTGTGTCTGAAGGTAACAGGACTTTAAGATGATCACTGTGTCAGAAGGTAACAGGACTTTAACATGATCACTGTGTCAGAGGGTAACAGGACTTTAAGATGATCACTGTGTCAGAAGGTAACAGGACTTTAAGATGATCACTGTGTCAGAAGGTAACAGGACTTTAAGATGATCACTGTGTCAGAAGGTAACATGACTTTAAGATGATCACTGTGTCTGAAGGTAACAGGACTTTAAGATGATCACTGTGTCAGAAGGTAACAGGGCAACAAAATAGAGCAGAATTATTATTATGAAACTAAACCTGCAAAAACCAAACTTATAGTTATGCAGCATACTCATTGATGATTAAAGCACAAAAGTAATTGTAAACTATCCAAATGAGCAGAAGTTCAACCACAGAAAGGCTCTTTAACCTGTGGTCAAGGTTTGTAGTGTTGGCTCTGCTAATGTTAGCAACACTTAGCAAACCAATTTGACCATGTTTACCTGCAGATGCGTTGATTCTGTGTCTAGCTGTGCTAAATACATTGTGGTCAACTCTGACTGTTTCCTGAGTGCTTTCATCTTAGATGACACGGTTAGTCAGAGTTCAAATGAGTCCAAAATGAGTCGCTTCAGAACATCCCTAATCCACAACTGTGTATTTTCATATTTTAGTCCCCATAAAGATTAGTTCAGGAGTAGATCATTCAAACTCAGGGTATGTCATTCATGTATGCACTGTAAATGGTGACACTGTCGACTTAGACAGTGATGACTGATGCTGTAGTGACAGAAGCTGTTGTGTCTCCCTTCAGCAGCAAGCAGACATATCTTACCATCACTGGTCATCATGCCCCTCGTCTCCACCTGAGCCCGGGAGCATACTCCTTCTGTTTCTCTGACCCAGGATTAACGTGACACAGTTGAGAGAAAGCCTTTCGGTCACTGGCCACATTTTCTGTGGGATCTGAATGAATAAAAGATAAAGAGTCACAACAGGGAGACATCTGTGGCAAAACAAACACATTACTCTTTTTGCCTCAGCACACACACTCAGCCATCATGACACGTGAGACAGGAGCTACATTTCTCAAAAGTAAATATTCATCAGAAAACTCTTAAAAACAAACAAAAGATCTGGAAACAATCATCTTTTGTATTTCATTGAAAGCACAGCAACACAAAGATAATGTGTCTCTTCATAATGTAAAATAAGCTTCATCAGACTCTTTGTTCACTCTGCTCTTATTGCTTTCCTGGCCTCAGCAGTTCTTATGAATAATCATATCAAAAGATGAAACTCCTTTCACTGTGCAAACCACGACATCAGGGAAAGAACCCCTTGATATTGCTCCTGAGACTTTGTTATTATTTGAGTGAATTATTTTTGTGTGATGTCTGTTTATCTGTGGTTTGAAGATGAGCCTCCGCCTGGGTTTCACTCCGACTAAGGCAAATTAATAAAATAAGTAAGAGCGGAAAGAAAAGTTAAAAATAAGATAAAGTTAAAAAGATCAGACACATACAAGAAATAAATAGATAAATACACAGATAAGATCAATACATGTTAAAGCATTGATTGTAATAATAATGGAGTCCAGAGCTAAAAATAAATTACTCCAAATTAAAAGCCAGATTAAAAAGGTAAGTCTTAAGTTTACTTTTAAAAACGCACAACACTAAATAAACCATGAAGGTGGCTCCAAGTGAGCAAAAATGTACCCCTGTGTTATAAGCAATTCATACACATAATATTAAGGTTCAACAAACATTCCCCTCCCCTAGTGCAGGGGTGCGCAACCTTTTTCAAACCAAGATCTACTTCTTAAGTTGTCAGTGTGCTGAAGTCTACTACAGTTATATAAAACACACAGAGGTTTCTGGTCTGCAGTAGTAACCTTCCTTAATATTTATTATACACAACAGAAACAGAAGTAAAGCACATAAAGGTCAAATATTGAGAACTTTTAAAAGTTAGAAAGGCAAAAATACATGTGTCTACCTTGGTGGGATCTCTGGCACTGGGAGGAGGCAGCTAACTTTTTTTAGCTCACACACTTTCTGTCTACGTAGAACTGTTTGGGCTGGGAAGTCCGTTTTGAAGCGTTTGTCCACTGTCTTAAAATGCCGCTCCAAGTTCCCCTTCTTGGACAAGGCCACGCTTGCTTTTCAGACGAGGCAAACAAACTTTGAATTCCAGAAAACAAAATATAGTCTTCCTCCCACTCGGGGTGAAAATAATACATCTCTGCTGATTTGCTCTCTGCCATTTTTGTGCTGTGAAAAGGACGCTGGCTAACTGAATGATGGACAGCTGTCACCTTCCAATCACACTCATGCCTCGCCAGGTGGACTCTGAGTCGCTTGGTAACGTACCCATAGTGCCGCCCTAGTGCAACAGGTAGCCAATAGCTAAACTATAATGTGTTGAAGTTAGGTTTGTTTTTTTCTGTGATTTGTTCAGGTGTATAAGGATATGTTTGGAACAAGCGGCAACCTCTGGTCTCAAAGTATGAAGCCCATGCTGAAGTGTTATAAACAGCAAGTCAATCGAGAATCCGCTTGAGGCTGGCTGCAGAAACACCAGAAACCACATACACACCCATTCAGAGAAGAAGATCTTTACAGCAGAAATAAACTTGTTTACAGCCTGGTTCAAAAAACGGCTTGGCTCTACATAGCTAATCTCTCAATCGGCACACACTGTAGGGGGGGTGAATTTTTTTCTAACGCGACAGTTCAGAATATATTAAGATTAAGAGTTTTGTCCAAATAAGGACATGACTGACTTGAATCCCAGACAGGAACACATAGCTGTTGGCTAGGAGGCTCAAACTCCGCCTCTTTACGCCACACTGTGGCTGTTTCCGAAACGGCCTGCTACATACTACTTACTAATGTAGTAGGCAGTAGGTACTGCCTACTACATACTGCATTTGAATTTAGTCTGTAGTCTGACTGTTCTGTCCGATCTGTCATGCAGCATGTTGAGCCAGACTTCGCTGGATTTCTGGTTTCGGAAAGCGGAAGTAAACAACGGCGAAGCCGATAAATAAAATGCTTATTTAGCATCCATTTATGATTTCAAAAGTTAGGAAGTGGTTTATATGTAATTTGATAACTTTCACAGCACCCAAAAACGGATTTCCTCCCGTCAAAAAATGAGGAAAAAGAAAAAGCAGAACGAGCGCTGTGCATTATGGGAAACAGTACGCGAGGTAGACTGGTCCGATGCATACTGAGATATTTTCCCTTATCAGTAGACATCCGGGGAGTTTTGGCATACTGCAGATTTTGCTCTTGTTCACATACTACTTACTACATACTGAATTTTGGACATATCAGTACGTACTGCTAGTATAGTAGGCGATTTCGGAAACAGCCTATGCCTGGTTGAGTTCAACATTTCCAATATGGCTGCCGCCGTAGATTGGCTTCAAAACAGTGCTCAGGAACAGAGCGGTGATGTCACGGATACTACGTCCATTATTTATAGTCTATGGTTTGGAACAAACGGATGTTAATACCCGAATGATGCCACATTATTAGATGGGGGGAACATTTTTCCAGCATCTCATGATTGACGGGATATCAGTATAAGATCGACAGGTTGATGCGATCGACTGGTGGGGCACTTCTGAATGAGAGCTATGATTTTTAACCAAAATCAGAACAAAATTCACAAATACAATTCATTTTAACCAAAGCATTTTTAAACTCTTTATTGTTTTGTTTCACCATGAATTAGATATCAGGACAGGTCTCAAAAATCTCCAGAAGAAGAGCAGGGTCACTGAAAAAAGAAAATGCAGTTTGAGCAGGCAAAAATAATAATAGTAATACAATTAAATGTATTTTTTTAAATTCTCAGATTAAAGTCAGAATTCCAACTTTAATCTGATAATTGCAAATAAATTGAAACAGCCAATTTTTTTCAATGGCCTTTATCCTCTAATGTAAAAATCCCATAACAACCTAAATGTACGTTTTTCATCTCACTATGAATACCATGAAGGAATCAATCATTCTGGTTTGACATATAACAATAATAACTTTATTTGTATGGCACCTTTAAAAACATTATTAGACTCAGAAGACAAAATAAACATCGAACAGAGAGAGAGGAGGGTAGAAATCCTAACAATGCAAAAACAATGTACAAGGCAAAATATTTTAAACAATTAAACCCAAATGAAAAAGAATAAAGTGATGAAACAGTAGACCAATAAATCAGTGTTATAGAGGTTTTAAAAACCAAAACATAATTAAATGAATAGATAAAAAAGATAAGTAAATAAAAGCATTAAAGGACAATAAAATAAAAAGGATTTAAGAAGAAGACGCCATCACATCAGAGACTGCAGAAAATGGAAAAGGATGAATTAAGAACATTAAAATAAATGAAGAAGAAATAAAAAACAATGAATAATCAAATATAATTAAAGCAATTTGTGTTAGATTAAAACTAGAAATAATGATGAATAATAAAAAGCAGTTAAAAGGATGACGTTACATAAAAGCAAGTCTATAAAAATGTGTGACCCTGCATGTCCTGCATATATCCTGCCCAAGCATCAACAATTCTTATACAATACAATCAGACTCGTGGTTTTACGGTCATAGTCTGCTGTAGATTGGTTTGTTGATTATTTTGCTCCTGAGGGCTTGACGGTGCTGAAGTCAGATGTTTGAGTTCTGTGTTTAGTCTACCTTTATGCTAATCCATTCCCACTGATAATTCTGCAATGATTTCTTCAAGTGGGTAACACCCAGAGCCCTTTGTTCTCTAATTGCTTTTGGACTTAAGGAGAAATTGGATGTTTGATGGCTGCTACATTTTTGATGAGCGTTTATTTGTTGAATGCTGTGATTACCAGTTACACAATACCTTATGCAATTCCTCTGATTGGTCCTAATTTGTTGAGACCGGTGCCTGCTATGCAAACCTAACAGCTCTAATCGACCGCAGTGCCTGTAATAGGTAAGGAAAAGAAAAGCTGTGGACTTTGAGCCAGAAGGGATCAATCTCTGAGCCCTCACTGGAGTGTTCTGGACAGTGATTGAAACAGAGGTCGCTTCATATGTGCTCTGAAGAAGTGCTGATGTGCTCTTCTTTTATTTTCAAGATGAAGAATGTCTCTTCTGAATACTTTAAATAAGGCATGAAAGATTTCTTGACAGGCCAATTTGGCGACCATTTCTCATGACTCAGTGTTTAATGGTGTGATTACAGTGATGACGTTCACAATCTCAGCTCTCCACTTCATTGCATGGGCTGGCCATATCCAAGTTGTTTTTTTTCTCCTCACTCCTATTTCTTTTACACCATTTCCCCACTGCCTCACTCCCTCTTCTTTTCCTCAAATTTGATTCACTGCAAGGAGCTCTGAGTCAATGAATATTTAAAGCGGAGCGTTATTCACAAAATCTTTATTTTATGCGGCCTACATTCACAGCCTCTTAGAGGATTTTAAAGGCTTTGGTTGTGAATCAAGCAGGGACGTGAAAACTGTTGTTCTAACAGTGAGCTTGCATTTCCCCTTTTCTGCTCTGCTGCTGTGAAAATCAGCCTGCTTGCTGTTCTTGCAATCCCAAAGAGCAGAAATGGCTCACCTGCAGCGACAGAACACATGCTTTATTCAGGTGATGTTTCATTCATTTGATGCTCCTGGCTGAAGTGGATGCAGCTGAGTCATTCGTCTCAGGTAAAAGGGGTTGCAGGCATAAATTAAACAGTCAGGTCGAGTGACAAGCAGGAAAAGGACTCGTAGAAAGGGAGCCAATCAGCAGCTTTGTTGCTCTGGAAGCTTATTGCTGAAGAAAAATGATAATAGAGCTGGAGTCTTGCAACAGGACCGATGCGATGTCTCCTCCTTTTTCTTTCTTTCTGTGTGACTACAATCACAACAATGACATTTTGTTCCCATGCCCAAAATGTGCTCCCCATCAGGTGTCTTCTAACTGAAAACACCTTCTTATTAAGCCGATGTGTCTTTGTTCTTTAGATTTGAATCTCCATGTCTCTGTTTTTTGTGCGTGCAGAGAAAGTGTTTGGGGAGTTCCTGAGCTGGGACCTGGAGGAGGCTTTGACTCACCTGCCTCTGAAGCCCGGCCATGCTGTGACACTGACAGTCAACATCAAAGTCAAGCTGGATTTCTCTGGTCAGGAGAATCTGCTGCAGGACCTCAATGACGGTGAGTGGACACTGACAGAGATCTGTAAGTGTTACCCTGCTGATTTAAAGAAATCAATGAAGAGGGTAACACATCGAAGTTAGAAACATAACTCACAGGGATGGGTCAGTTACCTGGTTGGCCTGTCTGTTTCCATGTTAGCTTGCAAATTTTGAACACTTTTAGACTGACTGCCTCGATATTCAATATGCAAAGTGATCCTGCAGACTTTTTAGAAAAAAACAGCAATAGGTAAAATAATACAAGGCTAAAAAAAAGTTAGAGGAAAGTAAAATGAAATACTTAAAAATATAATCATTACAATAAAATCAATAAAATAGGATCAGATAAATTTCACAAAAATGAATTACAATCATTACAATACAAATCTGTAAAGAGGATCAGAGAATTACCAGAAATATACAATAAAATACAAATAAAAATACAATAATATAAATATAAAAATACAATACAAAACCAATAAAATAGAATACAATAAAATTACAATACAATAGAAAATAAAAATACAATAAAAATACAATAATATAAATATAAAAATAAAATACAAATACAATAAAATAAAAATACAATAAAAATACAAAAAAAAATACTAATATATAAAAATAAAAATACAATAAAATAAAATACAATACATAAACAATAGAAATACAATACAAATGCAATAAAATAAAAATAAAAATACAATAAAAATACAATTATATAGCAATAAAAGTACAATCAAATACAATCAAATAAAAATACAATAAAAAAACAAATATATCAAAATAAAAATACAATAAAATAAAGTACAATACATATACAATAGAAATACAATACAAATGCAATAAAATACAAATAAAAATACAATAAAAATACAATTATATATAAATAAAAGTACAATGGAAATACAATAAAATAAAAATACAATAAAAAAACAAAATGAAAATAAAATAAAAATGAAACAAAAATAAAATAAAATAAAATATAAAAAGATAAATAAAATAAAATAAATAGAAATGCTGCTAAAACAATGGTCATAATGGTAATAATGCAGTCCAGGGTGTAAAGGAAATGACTCCAAGTTAAAAGCCAGATTAAAAAGGTAAGTCTTAAGTTTACTTTGAAAAACACCCCTTCTTGTGTCACTTACTGGTTGACTTTATTACTTTATAAATTCAAATAAGAATGCTTTCACAACTTGGTGCATTTTCATCCATTGTGGTACAAACACGTACGATGTCCATCTGACGCTAAGGATCCAAAGGAAGTTCTGTCAGCCCTGTGTACTCCATAGCTGATCCGTCCACTCTAGTCAATGCGTTGCAGTGCTTCACAAGAAGCATCTCCCCGCTTCGTTCTGCTAACACTCCTGTAAAGCTGAACACATCAGATGGACCTGGACAGGAGTCCGCCCTCGACAGTATATCAGATCATATAGACAAGAACTACTTATTGATGACATAACAGCAACATATCCTAGATCCACATTGACCACAGCTGGACTAGTTGTTGCTAACTGTGTATGGGTTACGGCACAGCAAAGTAGAACATAGTTCTGAAGATCAAACACATTAAAACCTGAGAATAAATGTTATAATTATGTAGCATACTCAGTCATGGCAGAAGCACAAAGTCTCTGAATGATATCCACATGAACGGTAGGTAAATCATGGAAAGAATTCAAACCTGTTCATGGTATGTTGTTCTCGTTGTTTCTGTTGTTATCATGAGATCTTGTGGAGATCTCGCGCAGTTAGTGATCTTGTGAGTCCAGCTGCTCCCGGCTGCATTGTGCTGCGCTCATTTCAAACACGGCTCCACTGCGACAAAGAAGTTTAAATGAGCATCAGGCTTGTTTTCACTTATATTGGCTATACATTGGCATAGCATGTGTTCAAATCAAAAGCAGTGTGAAGTTTGCCCCTACAGATTTGTTAGCATTTGTCAGTTCTTGCTTTGTGACATCCCTGGAGTAACTCTGTTCCTCTGTTCTTTCTGACGAGTCTCACTTCCATAGACATAATGAGTTACACAGAGGCTTCACGCCTCACTCATGTTTTCAAAAAATCACAACATCATGGTGCAGAATTTTAAAAAGCCAAACTGAAAGCTTTGTCAGGTCCTCAAGAGATCCTTGAGAGGAGACGATAACAACTTTTAAAACACTCGTTTGTTGAATTGGAGGTCGGATTGATCAATTCTGATGCCTTCCAGGATGTCGGGAAATCTGAACGCTGATTGGCTGTTGCGATTCAATGTCTCTCAAATTTGTCTCTCAAGTCGAGCGTTTTCATGTTGAACAGGTTGTTGGATGCACTCTCATGCAGATGTCTGTTTAAAGCAACAAAGACATTGTTGTCAGAGTCACCTCCAGTCAACATGGGATCAGACTTTATCACTCTGGTCACCATATACCATAATATGTTGCAAAGTTATCTTTTTACAAGATAAGATAAGATATTACTTTATTGATCCCCAGGGAAAATTTGGTTGTTGCAGCAACCCAGATATAAGTACAGAATAAATTTCAATATATAGTAAAATAAAATAAGATAAATAAAGATAATACAAATTTAAGATACAAATGTTACAAATCAGCATTATGCAGTCTGTGGCCTCCGTTGCTGTTTAACAGTCTGATGGTGGTTTGCACAAAGGAGAGCCTGAAGCGTTCAGTTTTGCACCGTGGTGGGATGATGCGTTGACTGAACTAGCTCCCCATCAGCCACAGCTCATCATGGAGAGGGTGAGAGGGGTTGTCCAGGATGGCTCACAGTTTGTCCATCATCCTCCTCTCCCCTCTCAGCCACTGACTCCAGACTGTCCAGTTCAAGACCAACCACAGAGCGGGCCTGCTTACAGAAATACAGCATACTTGTTTCATGTATGGTCAATGAAGCAGTAACATAAGCAAGACCAGCAACATGAGCTAGCAAGCCGCTAGCAGGCACGGCATGTTCTTCCTGCCTACTGCAAACTTCCACTTTCTTCCTGGAGCTGCCTTCTGTTGTCTTACTTCATCGTCCTACAGCAAGCGAATGCTCAGGTATAATGACACATGTAGTTTGGTCATGGTGTGGCTTACCCCTCCTCTGAGTCCCATCCCTGTTTGCAGTGTAATTTTGTTTTCTGCTGGTTCTGGAGTGTGTTCATGTACAGGTTGTTGCGTATTATCACCATGGATTTTTACCAGCTGCATGAGATTGTCCTGATATTTCTGATGATGTTAAACAGGTCAGACATCAAATGAGGTGCAAGTGTGCAAATGAGTGTTTTGGTGCAAACCACAGCTGGATCCTGCTCCACTTTTTCTGGGTCTTCTCCTCATATCTGTCTGTGATCTTCAGGCTTACAACAACATGATAAATATCCCTCATCCTCTGGGATGATAAATAAAGGGAGGGGATGTGAGTAAGGAGACATGATGGATGTGGTTTTATGTTGGGGTGTGTGACTGAGGAGCTGACTTAAAGTATTGTTTGAGTCACATGAGCTAAGTCTTGTTGTGTCTGCTGTCTTAATGGATGCTGCATCCATCCTGTATATTGCTCTGCGACAGAGGTGCAGCGAGGCCTACTGATGGGTCTTTGATGCTCCTGGCAGTCGTCCAGTAAGCCCAGAATATAAACCATCCTTTATTCTTTTTAAAGAAGCTGTGTTGTAACGTTCATGATACAACAGTGTGCAATAAACTGCACTTCTTCAACAAAAGCACCACCATTGTACAGTTTAACATTACGATTGAGACCTGAGACGTGTTTGGGCTCAGTCATACCTTAGCTGGATGCATGAGTCTGGTTCTGTTGAAGGTCTCTGCCTATCAAAAGGGAGGGTTTTTTCTTGCCACAGTTGCAAAATGTTGCAAAGCCCTTGCTCGTGGTGGATTACATGGGACTTCAACCAGATTCGTGTCAGGTCCGTCTCCGATCCGATCCGATCATCACCCACCGGTTGCGCTTTCAGAACACAGCACGGAGCAGGACCTCCAGACAGCTGGAGTCATGTGACCGAGGTTTCCCCCTGTAATCACTGAATCAAAGATTCTCCTCCTCCTCTCCTCATCCATGTTGTCTTTCTGGTCCTCTGAAAACCTCTGACCTGTTGACTCCAGGCCTGGCTCCGCTCATCATGACTTTGGTTTGTTGTTGTAGTTAAGTGAAATACGATCTGGTGATAACACAGAGTGTTTTATTCTGAAAATTAACCGGATGTTTTCATTTTGTTTTGGTGAAACCTGACTTCCTGTCCCGCTCCATCTGCTCTGTTGAGATTGATGCGTCGTGCTCCAGCATCCGGCAAGAATAGAAGTCTTGTGTATCTGATCCGGAGGACTCCGACCTGCTGGATCAGAGACGCTGCCGGAATGCAATGGAGTGGATCCAGTGGAAGTTAACACATTGACTAGAATTGAAACCTATCAGATCTGGTGCTGTGAGGGATCAGAGACGGATCTGGTGGAATTTGGCCGTAATCCCCAAATGTGGAAAATTGCCTGTGACAGTGACATCGTCTGAGCCTGTTAGATTTGATACAACATGTGTTACTACGTTTTGAATACATTTGCAGTTAAATATCACAACACCTGAAACAAAATACTGCAAATAATAACGGCTTAACATGAGTGTGTCGGCATCAGCATGGTTAGCATTGAGCTTATAACGTTAAATAATTTAACTCAACTCAGACTTTATTAATAGAGCACGTTTAAAACAACCAGAGTTGACCAAAGTGCTGTTCAGATCAGAAGCAGCATAAATGACAAAAATAACCCAAACAAAGTGAACAGTGGTATATTTGTCAGACCATCTTTTAGCTGAACCTGTGTCTGTACCGAATGCAAACATGAATGTTAATCCCCTGCTTTACATAGCGCTCCCTGCTTTACTGTAATTCTGGCTTCCTTATTCAAGATTCAACACTAATAGGATAGAGGTCCTAAGGTCCCTACACCTCCATTCCTCACCTGGCTCCTGACTTCCTCATTTCAAACTGTCGGATTTCCTCCTCTCTAATTCTCCTTCTTGTTTGAAAAAAAACAAACTCGTCTGACCTTCTCCCCCACCTCGAAGCCCGTTCATTGTGTTCCTTCTCCAGTCTTTCTCACTACTAATACTCAGCCCCCTTTCTTTTCCGTCTCCCTCCCGACCTCTCTGCCTCCTTCTTCAGACTGCTGAACCACTTCAGCTCAGCCTCTGTGTGCTGATAAATATTAATGAGCGATCAATATGGACTTGCTTCAGCAGCACAGAGGATTTTCTTTCTGTTTTTGTCTGTATATGCATGGGGATTCAGATGACTGAGAAGGTAAACACACAGCGCTGCATGTTTATCTCATTCCCTGTGACACAGTGAGGTCATTAAAGCAATACTTTTTCTATGTTTTAATTAGCTGAGCAATAATTGGGGCCAGGAATTAGGGAGATAAGACGTGGTTTGTCTAAACAGCAGCTCTGAATTCAGTTATTATGGAGACATTTAGAGGCACCGTTTTTGCTTAGCATAATTGATGTTATCTGACCCTTTGAAACATTCATGGTATTATTTCCGTCATGTTTAGAATACGGGTGAACTTGTTTATGTGAAGCCAGTTATTTGGCCTTTTATCTGACTGTCCGTCTGTGCGCCAGAAGATTAAAAAGTTCTGCCATAGTTGCTAATGAAGTTGTGAAATCTTGATTAATCTAGTCATAGCAGATACTTTCAACAACTGCTTCATAGATGCTGAACCACCACCATGTGATATAATATCTTTTAATCTGCCACAGCAGATTAAATTTAAGCGTTACATCGAACATTTAAATAAAAGCATGTGATACTACTTTCTTAAGGGATTGGGCCATTAGGCTATTTTGCCTAAAGTTAATTCAATCAATCTTTATTTATAAAGCACCAAATCCCAACAAATGTCATCCTCAGGCTCTTCCCAAACAGAGCAGGTCTAGACCGTTACAGTGGGAAAACCTCGGTCACATGACTCCAGCTGTCTGGCGGTCCTGCAGACGAGAGAGCACAGAGCCCGACTGCAGCTGATCGGAGAAAGACCCGGACATGGATCTGGAAGTAGTCCCATGTCAGACAAACATCTGCTGAGACCGGGTTGGAGAGAGGGATGATAAATCAGTAAGAGTTTTCCACCTCCTGTGTTTGGAGTTGAACCAGGCTGTGTTTTAGAAATGGACATCGCCACAGTAACATCATCCATTGGTTTTGCATTGCTGTGTTTCAGGCCTCAAAGTGACGATGGGTTGGTCAATGCTAATGAGTTATGCACAAAGCTGATCCTGTAAGAGCTTATAGGAAGAGCTTGCCTACATCTGAAGTGGGAAATTGAGGATAACAAAACAGGTTACTAAATCTGTCTTAATCAGTGTGGCTTGCCGTCTTCTCTGCTGGGGGGAGACGGCAATAAATGTAACTCCCATTAGAAACACAAATAAATCAACAGATAAACAAAGCCAGGTATGGGTGCAGACACCTGTACCTACATGTCGTTGCTTCAATATAAATGGAATACTTTAATTTCACCCACAGACTAAAGAAAAACCTAGTGTCTGATGTCATGTTTGGTAGATGGCTAACAGACCCTATTGGTTGCCAAAAGTGGCCATGCCCCTAACTGTACATCCTAAAGACTTAATTTTAGCAGAATTATGAGTGGTGCTGCTCCTCTGTTGTATTTTCAAACTGACACCAATTAGCTGTCTTTATACAAAGCAAGGCATAGTGCAAAGGAAGCACGCGTCTCAAACCCACAAACAAATAAAGAACAATAATGCACGTCTTTGTTCAATTTTGACATTTTCTTCATTCTTCATTTTCTACACAGCGGTGAAGAAAAGCATTAATCATTGCCTCTTGACATTGCACACAATATATCTGGATGACACATTGTTGCTTCTGTCACAGCTAAGTGGATTAATAGGAACTTAAAATGTGTTTATCAGTGCTGAAGTTTGTGCCGCACTGAGTCATACTTCTTTTTCAGGATGTTGGATTTATAAGGATATTTTACCCAGAGTCCCTTTTCAACCTACCTCTCATTTCTCAAATGGGAAAGTATCACTTGTGCTGAGCATCTCTGCAAGGTGCTTGTGGGATCATATAAAGCCATGTTGCTCAATGACTCTTTGACGGATGGGGAGAAGAAGTCACAGTACCAGGGCCCGTATGCACGTCCATCCATTACACAAACAGGACCATTAGTCTTAACGTACCGTTATGGAACGACCCATTTGGCCGTAGCGTTAGCCGCATGCATGACTGCAAATAATTGGCCAATTAACTAATTGCGCCATGAAAGTGAGGCTGGTGCAAAACGTCATATGTCCAGGGAACCTCCTGGAAAACCCTGATCCAACAAATTCAAACTGCACATGCCTACTACACATAAACAACAATAAACATGGTGAGTGGTACCGCTGTGACTGAGAGAAGATCAAGAAAAAACAATGTTTCAGCAGAAGAAGAAATGGACATTTGATTAGAAGAATATAGAATGAACAAACAGCTGTTATCAGCAAGTCAATCAAAGTCAAAGATAACAAACAAGGAGAAAGGGAAAGTTTGGCTTCAGATCTTGAACCGGTAAATGTGTGTGGTGTTTCTGACACACAGTAGAAGACCTACAAAATAAAATAAGAGACATGACAGCAGCTTTGTGCAACAAGCACCGCCACCAAGGTGGTCCAGGTGGAGGACCACCTGTCCCCCCACTGAAGGATGAGGACTTGTTAACGGAGTTGTTTGAGAAGGATTCACTTCATGGTATTGCTGGTAGGTTAGAATTATGTTGCGTCTCCTAAATCTAAATTTGCTGTTTATTTCGACATCTTCATACTTTTCCAAAGGATTCGTTCGATCCCTAAATATTTGTTGTATTCTCATATTTGGTCTTAAACGGTAACACATAAACACGATGTCCTTCATCCTTTAAACAGCCTAACAGGTGAGGTAATCCTGCTGTTAGCACCTGTAATGGTGGGGTCTACCTCCATTAAATGTAATGCTTTGTTGGGGCGTTAACCTGACTCATGCAGACCGCTAATTTATTTTTTTATCACCATTAGTACAAACGGCATGTTTTCATTGCAATTGCCGGACGTGCATACGGGCCCTGGCCCTTAATGGACAACTTGCTCAGCCTCCTAAACCCTTAGATGCATAAATCCCTGAAACCACCAACTTTTTTAAGACAGTGTTCCCACAATGAAGCCGGTTATTATGCCAGCCCATCCTTTTAACACTGGAAAAAACTGTATTGGCTCTCAGCAGCACAAAAGGTGTGACAGTCCTTTCACAAAAGAAACATTGCACTGTTTTGTTTTTGTCTGCATAAAGCAGCTACAATGCTTTCTAAACAGTTCTTACCATCAGTGTTATGTAGCACAGAGCAGAGCGCTCCCACACATTGTTGTGGCCCCAGCTGACAGACATTTATGGCTTATGTTAGTTAGCTTCTTCCGTCCTCCTCTCTAAGTAGTTCACTGCTGGTGTAACAGCACATACAGGTAAAACATCCTCAAACACATCCTCCTTAGTCATGTTCTATCATCTACCTTGTTTACACTGATTCTTCTGGCTCTCTGCCGCTGCTGCCAGCTTAAAGGTGAAATACAGGGCCAACATTACTGCCTTGAAAAGCTGGAGGAAGTTTGCTTTGAGTAAATAACAATATGAAAGGTCTGTTTGTTCAGCAAAAACAACAATAAACATTTGATTTGCTCAAAGGGAATCAGCCGGTATCTTTGCTGGTCAGCGTTAATGTAAAACCAGGAGAAAAGCCAGGCTGTCACTTTCCTTATGTCCAGTTTTTATGCTAAGCTAAGCAAATAAGCCACTGCATACTCATGTCAAACGACCACTGGTCACAGCAAATATCTGCAAATATAACAACAGAACTCATCTTAAGAAGATACAGTCCCTTTAAACTTTAATGATATAGTCCAATTGTTTCAGACTCAGGACTCAGTCTGATCTCATCTTAATCCACCATGAGCAGAGCACTTTGCAGCATTTAGCAAGTTACAGTGGCAAGGACAAACTAGTAGTAGTTGTAGCAGTTGGAGTCTGGCACGTCCACAGCAGCAGAGATCCAGAGGAACCTACGAGACAAGGGAGCTCAGGGACTCCAGAAAGGTCTATGGTTAGTAACTTTAATGGGACAGGAAGAGTTAAAGTAAGAGACAGGCGGACAGTGGAGAGAGAGAGAAAGACAGGATCCCAGTGTGTCAGTCTAAGCCTATAGCAGCATAACTAAGAGCTGGTCCAAGCCTGGTCCAGCTCTAACTATAAGCTTTATCAAAAAGGAAAGTTTGAAGCCTACTCTCAAAAGTAGAGAGGGTGTCTGTCTCCCAGACACTGACTGGTAGATGATTCCAAAGGAGAGGGGCCTGATAACTGAAGGCTCTACCTCCCATACTACTTTTAGAGACTTTAGGTACGATGAGCATCAGCTGCTCCTAACATGGAAAGTCTGAGATTGGATGTCAATATGTGGATATTTATGAACGTGGATGCATGCAAACAAATTTCTCCTCTTTGCCTCATTGAGAGGGTCCACACACGCACACACATGCACACACACATACACGCACACATGCACTATCTCTATCCCTCTGTTTCTTTCTTCACACCTTCTCCTTCTCTGTTTCCACAGCCTAAGGATAAATGATAGTGTCTGGGATGTGTGTACTGCTTGTACATTGTGTTAACATTAACACTTCTCTTTATTTGATTTTACTTTGAGCTTACATTTCAAGCAGCCTTTTTATCAATAAAGTTCAGCCCTCACTGTCCCTCAATCCGTTTAACTGAAGCACAAGTTCTGCACCTGATTCTCGTGCTCTGTCTGTTAACATTCATGTGTTATTAGTGCAGTTTTTCAGTAATCATGCTGTTTATTGTTCAGCCAGCACTTAAAAGCATGTTGTGGAGAAGGTCAATCCATCAGCCTGAACTGGTGAGTTGCCTGGCAGTACTGTACTCAATGTCCTTCATGTGTCAGCTGAAGCAGAAGGGGTGAATCAGACAAAGCCACAGAGAACAGTGCAGCAGAGAGGACAGTCAGAACACAGAGCCTGACTTATTTGCCCCCCAGATGAGTTTATCCCTCACTTTATAGTCCATCGAGCCCATGACACAACAAGTCGGGATCAGATGCCTGTGATATCATCACTCTAGACCAGGGGCTCCCAAACTTTTCAGTCCGCAACCCCTAAAATATTGGTGCCAAAGACTTGCGACCCCCACTGTCCCTCAAAGTGATTTAATGTGGCTTCATTTAGCTGGTCTGCAGAAAATGACCCTACCTATATGAGCATGTGTCTGTGTTTCCTATTAACCTGCTGCTACTGATGCTTTTGATAATTAACTGTTCACTAACTCTAAACTTAGGAGTCATCTGGAAACAAAAAAAGGCAGAAAACTCATTACATTTACTATTTTCAAGGTTTTATTTCAAGTTTAGCTACTATTTTTGTTGATATTTTTTACTATGATGGGTAAAATGTATTATTTTTAGATAACTCTAAAAAAAAAAAACATTCTGGAAGACATCTCACGACCCCCCATTTGTTTCTCGCGACCCTCAAGGGGGGTCTTCCTGCTCTAGACACATGGGCTCTGACTTACAGCAGACTGTATCATGTTAAATCATGTGAGGGGTCTACCTAACCCTCAACATGAACTTTCTGTTTATCTTTTAAAACCGCACCTTTTAGAATTGCACCAAATATTTGCATCTATAAAGTAAGTACTGTCCTCTGGCTGCACCTGACCCAGGGCTTTGTCAGTCAACCAGGTTTGGTTTGTTGTTAGTGTAGCTTCTACCTCAACTCAGCATGACCGAACTTCTGAAACAGCCTGCATGATTATCATACTTTACTTCAACTGTGGCTCTATTTTAAACACATGAAAGTTTAGTATGTGTTTGTGTTTTTGTGTGGATAATAACTACCATAAAAACTGTAATATGAGTCACTGTGGGGCATAAGAAGGAGTCTATCTTGGGGGCATCTCAGAGTGAAAACAGGTTTAACCGTCTTCCTGCAGGATCATTCCCATTGAGTTCATCAAAGTCCCCAACATGCAGCTTACCTCAATAAAATGACAGACAATCAATACACTGACTACAAAGACAGAATATAAATAGAAGACAAAACAACAACACGAGGACAGACTACAAAAGGGCTGACTATGTGAGTTCAACTAACTAAACTAAATATGGACAATAGAGTGGATAGATAAAACAGAATAAGTGAGGTAGCGCAGGATGCAAATATTGCAATATAATTACACTACCGGTCAAAAGTTTTAGAACACTCCAATTTCTCCACTTTTTGATTGAAATCAAAGCAGTTCAAGTCCATCAAATAGCTTGAAATGGTACAAAGGTAAGTGGTGAACAGCCAGAGGTAAAAAAAAAAAAAAAAAGAAGGTAAGATTACCCCAAACTGGAAAATAATACACATTTCAGAATTATACGAAAATACCTTTTTCAGGGAATAAGAAATAGGTTGCTGTTATGCACCCTGTGGAGGTGGTGGCTGACAGGAGAATTATGGACAAGCTGTCGTCTCTGATGGACATTTTTTATATATATATTCTTGTTGAAATTCTTGTACTGTACACCTTTTTGTTTGCTGCTGTAACTCCATGAATTTCCCCGTTGTGGGACGAATAAAGGAGTATCTTATCTTATCTTAGTCGAGCCTTGAAAGTTGGTAATCCCCATTACTTACAGGTGTCCCAACTTTCCTTGATTACTTATAACCCCCTCTGTCATGTTGGAACACACTGTGGTACCATACCCTCGTGAGCATCATTAGAACAGTCTTGTACTCCAGAAAGTAGTGGGTTGCTTAAGAAATGGCCAGAAAAGGGCAATTAACAATGGAAGAGAGTCAGACCAATTGAAATTGAAATTAAATTGTTTATTTGTTTTCATTTCAGAGCACAATAAAACATTGAACTTCATAATTTTCTATACAAAAATTGTGGTGTTCTAATACTTTTGACTGGTAGTGTATATTGAATAAATATTACAGCTAAAATATTGAATTAAAATAAATAGGCAGTATTATGTAAATAGTAAAACATAGAAGACACAGTGGTGGTCATTGTCCAGTATAAAGTGACATGTGACAGAGTCACAATTGTCCAGGATCAATCAGTGTGTGGTGGGACAGGTTCTAACTATAAGCTTTATCAAAAGGGAAAGTTTGAAGCCTACTCTTAAAGGTGACATATCACGCTTTTTTCATCAATATATATTGGTCTAAGAGGTCCCCAAAACATGTCTTTAAAGTTTATGCTCAAAAAAACACTTTGAAATCAGATTTTGGTCTGCCTGAAAAGCCCTCTTCTTCAGTCCTCCTCAGAACACTCTGTTTTCTCTCTGCCCACGCCCCCTCAGGAAGTGGATTTGGCCTCGGCTATCCAGCACGTTGATCTAATGTTTACATGTTGGCTGAATATACACGGCTGCTCACAAACCCGCGTTACTTCAACCCTCTGAATCTGATCCAGAATCTGATCCTGACGGAGAGGCGCCTGTAGCAGGACCTTTCTGAACGATTGGTCACAGATTTAGTGTTTCTTGTTGTTTTATTTATCAGTATGTAGACGTGTGTCTTGGTACACAGCTACGAGCATGTAGTTATGTGGCTATGCTAACTAGCGCTAGCACTTATCCATGATAAATAAAAATCATCCACTAGATCTTCAAATCTGCAGACGTGGGGAGTAAAACTGACCTCTACCAGAAAGGCAGCAGGACCTTTCTGAAGGATTGGTCACAGATTCTGTGTTACTTGTTGTTTTATTTGTCAGTATGTCGACGTGTGTCTTGGTACACAGCTACAGCTACAGCTACAGCTATGAACATGTAGCTATGCTAATTAGCGCTAGCACTTATCAATGACAAATAAAAATCATCCACTAGATCTTCAAATCTGCAGACGTGGGGAGTAAAACTGACCTTTGTGTTTATTAAGACAGCCTACAACTAGCATGCCTCCCTCCTAAGCTCCTTGTTAGCACACATGTGTGCAGGTAATGAAAGACGGGGGAGGGATTCAGTATTATTTTATACAGTCTATGGTCTGAACAAGCTCCGAGCTCTGACTCCGTGACAGACCGGATATTGTTGTTACGTAACAAAAACACGCAAGTCTGAAACGGCTCGTTTCACACACATTTACAGAAAGGTGGAGAAATCAGAACAGGGGCAGAATGGATTTTTTTCATTCTCGGGGGGGTTTGTAGACATGCCAGGGACACATATTTCAGGTAGAGAACCATTAAAAAGTCAATTTTGCATGATATGTCACCTTTAAAAGTAGAGAGGGTGTCTGCCTCCCGGACCCTGACTGGTAGATGATTCCAAAGGAGAGGGGCCTGATAACTGAAGGCTCTACCTCCCATACTACTTTTAGAGACTTTAGGTACGACCAGCAGGCCTGCATGTTGGGAGCGTAGTGTTCTAGAGGGGTAATAGGGTGCTATGAGACATGAAGGTGGACATGCTGTTGAACATGTGACCTGTCAGAGGGAGAAGTCACAAACAAATCATCAGGTTGATCATAAGGGCTGGAAACAGACAGGAAGTGACATTTCTGAGGCATGTGTTAGATTAAAGTCAAAGTGAAACAACACATTATTCATGTTACAGTATTACAGCTGAGTCATGTTAAACTGTGGATCTCTGCGTGCCTGACATACTGCTCTTTAAACAAAGCAGTTATTCAAAGATGATTTTCCTCTGACTTTAATGGAGCGTCCAGACAGACTGGAATGGCTTTCTGTAATGAGGGTAATGACTTGTTCAGATCTTTGTATAAGTAATGACAGATTTCTGCTCTTCACTTAGCTCCGGTCCTCTCCCCCTTTCTCTTAAAGTGATAGAGGCGTGATGATGTTATATCAATAGGCTCAGTGTTGCGTGTCAGCTCAGAATAACAGCGTGGTTTTGAACGAGGCACTGAGAGTTTGTGCTCTCATATAATGTGTGCCATTGTTTGAATTGGATTAATGGTGTGTTTGATGTCCAGGTGTGACACCAAGCCACAGTTCATTACATTCAATCTGCCATCTTTAGACGATAAAGTGAATGAGGCTGAAGTCGAGCAGTGTTTGGGGTTTGATTTGTGTTTCCTGCCTTATGCATCTCTTCCTTGAACACAGTTTTTAATGTTTACACTGCTACCAAACAGATTTCCATATTCATAAGATGGATCTGTTTTCCAGGAAAATCACACATCACCAGTGTCTCATAAAGTTTGTTTTTGAATTAATCCAGATATGAAACCCCTGATTTTTTCTGCTCAGTCTAAACTCAGGCAGCAAGGTGGCCACTGATCCAAATGCTGACTCCATCCAACTCTCACGAGGCCGTCAGACAGAGAACTAGACAGAAACTGATTGGAAGAAGGAGGTAAAGGAGGGAATGATTGTGAGCAATGCCATCGTCAATCACACCGCCCATTACTCACAGTCTCTGTGCCACGGGACATGCCGAGTCATGTCTATCTCCCAAAACAGACTGCGCTGCATAATGAAGGATGCCATTTATAGAGTCCTAAGTTTTTTCTGTGATTATGACTCTGTACTTCCCTGCCACCCTGAGTCCATGTCCAGTCCCACTTCTTACCTGTTTGTTTGATTGTTGTTCACAGAACTATTTTATTTTATTTAACCTTTATTTAACCAGATGAGAACCCATTGAGGTCAAGACCTCTTTTACAAGGGCAACCTGGCCAAGAGGTCAGCCGCACACGTTAAAGGTGACATATCACGCTTTTTTCATCAATATATATTGGTCTAAGAGGTCCCCAAAACATGTCTTTAAAGTTTATGCTCAAAAAAACACTTTGAAATCAGATTTGGTCTGCCTGAAGAACCCTCTTCTTCAGTCCTCCTCAGGACACTCTGTTTTCTCTCTGACCACGCCCCCTCAGGAAGTGGATGTGCCTCGGCTCTCCAGCACGTTGATCTAATGTTTACATGTTGGCTGAATATACACGGCTGCTCAGAGACCGCGTTACTTCAACCCTCTGAATCTGATCCAGAATCTGATCCTGACAGAGAGACGCCTGTAGAAGGACCTTTCTGAAGGATTGGTCACAGATTCTGTGTTTCTTGTTGTTTTATTTGTCAGTATGTAGACGTGTGTCTTGGTACACAGCTACAGCTATGAACATGTAGCTATGTGGCTATGCTAATTAGCGCGAGCACTTATCCATGACAAATAAAAATCATCCACTAGATCTTCAAATCTGCAGACGTGGGGAGTAAAACCGACCTCTGCCAGAAAGGCAGCAGGACCTTTCTGAAGGATTGGTCACAGATTCTGTGTTTCTTGTTGTTTTATTTGTCAGTATGTAGACGTGTGTCTTGCTACACAGCTACAGCTACGACTTGTAGCTATGTAGCTATGCTAACTAGCGCTAGCACTTTTCCATGATAAATAAAAATCCTCCACTAGATCTTCAAATCTGCAGACGTGGGGAGTAAAACCGACCTTTGTGTTTATTAAGACAGCCTACAACTAGCATGCCTCCCTCCTAAGCTCCTTGTTAGCACACATTTGTGCAGGTAATGAAAAACAGAGGGGGGATTCAGTATTATTTTATACAGTCTATGGGCTGAACAAGCTCCGAGCTCTGACTCCGTGACAGACCGGATATTGTTGTTACGTAACAAAAACACTGAAGTCTGAAACGGCTCGTTTCACACACATTTATAGAAAGGTGGAGAAATCAGAACAGGGGCAGAATGGATTTTTTTCATTCTCGGGGGGTTTGTAGACATGCCAGGGAAACATATTTCAGGTAGAGAACCATTAAAAAGTCCATTTTGCATGATATGTCACCTTTAAAATAAATAGGACAGTTCAATAGAATGGAGCATGTATACAGACAGTGTGTAGAAACAATCAATCATTTAAAAGTGCAACTAATTTGCAAATAAAGTGCAATTCGTGAACACAAAACAGCATTTTTTTCAAACACAGGCACTGTTCTGGGGTCTTTCTTTAAGATGGGGCCAAAGACTTCAAGTGGAATAAAATCAGACAATTTCAAGTCCTCCTGGAGTTTATTCCAAGCTGCAGCAAAACTAAACGCTCTCTTACCGAGCTCTGTCCAAACACGGGGAACACACATTTGTAAGATGTCGCAGGAGGGCAAGGCATAGTGGCTTTTTGATCTTTGTAGATACACACACAAATAAGTTTGCACCAAGCCATGAAGAGATTAATAAATCAGACGTAGCCAATGTGTGTGCCTGCGTACACTCAGGGATGGCCAGTCAGCTTTGACATGAAGTTCGCAGTGATGAGTGAGGCGTGTGTAACCCGTACATATACACTATTTAAAGACTGCAAACATTTAGCCGAGGCTCCCAAATACAACCCGTCACCGTAATCTATCAGAGGCAGAAAAGTTGTAGATACGAGAAGTTTCCTCGCTCTGAGGGAGAAACAGGATCTATTTCTGAAGAAGAAACCTAGTTTCACTCTGAGTTTGGAGACCAGGCTGGCTATATGAGTTTTAAACGAAAGCTCTCCCTCGAAAATAAAAGTATTTATACCTAGTGACAAGTCCCTTGTGAAGTTAAGACCAAGGGGACGCTTTCTGGGGACTCACTTGAGTTAGAGAAAAGCATTAGTTTGGTTGTATCTGAATTCAAGACCAGTTTTAGTTTCAGCAGACGAGACTGACCAACATTAAAGGCCGACTATAAAAACTCAAAAGCCTGAGTAATTGATGACGAACAACAATAAATAATGGTGTCATCAGCATACAAGTGATACCAGGCATTTCACAAGTTATCACACAAATCATTGACATAAATGGAAAATAAAAATAGGTCCTAAAAGAGAACCTTGGGGCACACCCCTTAAGAGCAAGAAATAGAGTCATGGGGCCTCTTAATACAGCTTTACAAGGCTTCCTTGGTGAATGTTGACGGTCCAAAGCAAATTATGATAGAATCTGAGAAGAAAACAGACATAAAAGTAAGACGCCGCATCAAATACTTGGACTGCTAAATGTAAAGAATGGTTATTTAGTTGAGTTGCATTGCGTTATCTCATTTCCTTCTCTCACTGTGTTGTGTTTTAATGGGCAGTGGTTGTGTGTGGACATTTATCCCAAAATGACTCAATCAATTTTTCAAAGCACTCATGAGAATTCTCATACAGCTTATTTCAGCCGAAAGCTGTGAGCAGCTCATTACTGATGGCAGCATGTGTTGAGTGTCAGCTGCAGTTGTCCATTTTTTTGCAGTGGGAGTTAAGTGAGGCCCATGGATTTTCTATTTTCTATGGCGGTTAAGCAAAGACAGAACGGGTTTCTGTGTCTGTTATGATCCTGCACGAAGGAATGACACAGCGAAGGATTAAAACAGTTATATTCAAGAAACTTCTTATTCCTGCAAGGGAATGTGACGTAGCATAAAGCAAATCACAGGTTAGTGGAGTTTATAATAACGCAGATGATTCAGAGAGGTAATACGTAAGGGATTATGTACGGTTAGCAGGTAGTTGTGGGAAATAGAATCCAAAAGATTATTTCATTGATTTTTAATGATTTCTGTTTACAGTTTTTAAAAATAGTCCCAGTGATTCCTCGTCAGTGATCGTTCCATGGTGATGGATTCTTCTCTGCCTGTTGTGGTGGATTGAACATGAAACTGTCCTCATTCAGCTCTCCTTCTTCTCTGAGCTCTGTGGTTCACACACCTTTAAAAAGAAACTAATGTCACAACTTTGAACCCTGCTGCTATCATCACCACCGCTCATGGTTTAACTTTCTTTGTAGAGATCACTAACTTAAAGTTTCTCTCACCTGCTCCACTCCTTCATCATATTGATGGACAGGATCCAATATGTAAACATCCGTAGCCTGCCGATTTAGCATGCTAACTGAGGCTAACATTTTAGCCACATTGTTTGATGCTAACAGAAGCTAACGGTTTTACCTCACCTTGTGGTGTCAACAAGCAGAAGCTAAATGTGTCTGAACTCTTTTCTGTGGATTGATTTGACATGACGTGTGATCAGTTTGACTCTGGTGTTGATCATGTTAGTGAAAGTTAATAACTGTTGTCAAGGGGTTGAGACCAATCAGAATCAAGCGTCTTACACAGCCTGAAGATCAGTAAGAGAGCTGGGTAATAAGAAGACATAACGTGGACGTGTCTGCATGTTTGTCATGCTCTACCTCTCACTCCACAATAGATGCAATACTCGTCCTGTGTTTCAGCCTCTAGTCCTGTTTAATACATGAGCTGTGTGTCCACATGCTTTGGGCTGTTCATCAGAGTTTAAGATAATGCCGTGCAGTGAGGAAACATACATAACGTAACCTGGATTTGAGTATGAATAGAACACATCTTTACTCACAGATAGCGAGTGCTCACAAAATTAAGGGGATTTTCAATGTTGGAAACTCTCTGTGGGAATTAAGAGGAATTTATGGGAATAAACAGGAATAAAGCAGGAATTGACTAAATAGAAGGTTGGCTCTTAATAGGGAACTTAAATATAGTTGTGGACAATATATTTTAACATAATCCTGACTAAAGCAACCAGATTTCATGCAAGTACAGTTGAATAACTCTGCTATTCCTCAATCACATGCACATAGCACACTGCTTACTGCAGGGCTATTGAGACCACGCCCCCTACATGCACTGTGCATTCCTCCATCACATGAAGCACAGATGATTTCTAGAATCCTGCAGAGGCTAGGCTTGAGAAGCTTGAGGGAAGATGCTTTTTTATTTGCATTTTAAAGGGGACTTTGTTGGAGGGAGAGCGGCTCTTTTCATTTAACATTTTGAATGGGACTTTGTTGGGATTGCATCGTTGTTAATTTTTGAATGTGTTGGGTCGGGGGGATGAGTAATATTTAACTGAACATTCATGTTTTTGTTCTTCAATGAAAGAATTGATTGTTCAATAAAATATTTAACACTTGATAAAGTTCTACTTACACATAATTGTATCATTTTGGATGGATGTCTGCTTATAACAAAACAAATATTTATGCTTGGATATGATACCTTTCCATTAAATTACCCTCATTTCACAGTTAATTCCCATAATTCCCATGGAAAGTTTCCAATTTTCCACCCCTTTGCAACCCTATTTACAGATTATGGAAATCAGGGTTAGTACCATTGGCTGATTCCACTGACTTCTTCATAGTTCTTCATGTCTGACGTTCAAAAAAGCTAAGGTTTGATGAATTTAAATCTTTACTAGAAGTTCCTCCTACTCCCTACGATCAAGCACCTCTTAAAATACATAATTGGATGGACCAATGCCTTTCAACAAGACAAATACTGGACGATACAGATATAGCTCCAGTACATCCTTCTCTCTGTCTTCTTATTGCTGGATGTGAAGTTCTATACTGTCACACAGCTGCCTCTTGTCATGCCAGTGTTACTCTCTGAAGTGCAAACAGAAGAAAGCCCTTGTAGGTAGTTATTCATGGTCGGTACTTAGTAAGCACTTTCTCTCAGGGAGTCCCCCAAACTGTGGAGTCTAAAAACAGTATTGAGTGTAGGTGGTTTTGTTCCTGGTTGCAGCATCCTAGAAATCGAAGAGATCTTATATAAGGGAACGGGCCGCGCCTCAGCCTTTCTTTATGTTTTCTGATATTTAGCACCCACCTTTGTTTCGTGGCAACATTAATATTCTATTAATGCTTCCTGCTTTAATACAAACCCATTCACTCCTCTGTTTACCTGTTGTGGTGCTAAAATGAGCATAATCTACATTTAGGCGATGTTCATTCAATCAGTCCAATTAATTCCTCACACACCAGCCGGCTGCTGATTCGCTGCAACCTTTTCTTCTTCACAGAAATTGCCTTTCTTCTGTTCTCCTATTTTACCAGTCTTGCATGTGGTTGTTACAGAGCCTGATAGTCTGCGTGCCAATATGACGATCTATCTGATGAGAGCCCAATTGCCCGCGCTGCAGCCGAGGCTTGTAATTTCCCCTCTCTTAGAGGAGGGGAAAAATTGCAGGGCTTTGCATTCCACTGACGTCAGAGAGCGATATGATTCCTTTGACGTCAGAGCGTGGGCTCTGGGCGTCATTTTGGAGTATCCTCTGAGTGGGTTGAAAGCAGCAGCCCCTGTGGTTGTGGCTCACAAAGCTGCTGATAGCAGCTGCTCCTGTGTCCATATTGCTTCTCACAAGGTCATAATTATTAAGAAAACATGTATTTATTCTCCTTATTCATAGAAGCAACCTTTAATCTCAGAGTTTCTATTTTTAGACCAATTACTGTACACATAACTCTTTATGGTGTTAGATGATCTTTTTAAGAGGAAATTACTGCGTGGACACAGGATGATGTTAACTGTCTGACAATACAAATTGAGAGCATTTTGACTAGACTTTGTACATTGATACAAAGAAGACTTTATATCAATTAGGAAAGTTTAAGCCTACTCTTAAAAGTAGAGAGGGTGTCTGCCTCCCATACCCTGACTGCTAGATGATTCCAAAGGAGAGTGGCCTGATAACTGAAGGTTCTACCTCCCATACTAGGTTTCTATACCCAATTATGAGCCCTACTTGTGGAACACACTCAATACAATGACTTCCTAAATCCCTTATAGCTAGGGTTGGTAGTCACGGACAACTAGCATGAATTTGAATGTAGCATTTCCTCAATACTCTGTCTAACCCATAGACTGTATAAAATATGGACGTAGTATCCGTGATGTCACCCATCTGTTCCGGAGAGCTGTTTTGAAGCAAATCGACGGCAGCAGCCATATTGGTAATGCAGAACTCAACCAGGCAGAGTGTGACGTAGTGTGAGCCTCTTAGCCAATGGCTGTGTGTTTCCGACCAGGAGTCACGTCAGTCATGTCCTTATTTGGGCAAAACTCGTAATCTTAATATCTTCTGAAAAAAAAATTCACCCCCCGTACAGTGTGTGCCATTAGAGAGATTAGCTTCGTAGGGCCAAGCCGTTTTTTGAACCAGGCTGTAAACATGTTCATTAATGCTGCAAAGATCGTCTTTTTCCCATTCATATCTATGTAGTTTCCGGTGTTTCTGCAGCCAGCCTCAAGCGGATTCTCGATGTACTGCAGTTTATAGCACTTCCGCATGGGCTTCATCGTTTGAGACCGGAGTTTGCCGCTTGGTCTAACCCCTCCCCTCCTCCCCTCGCAGCTGCTTAGAGCTCCCCCAAAACGACGCCCCTGCTTACATGCACGAGCGCAGCTGATTAGCGACCATATGATGGTGACTAATTCAAAACCGGTCCTCAGCACATGGTTTGTGTTTTGCAGTACATCAACTCATGTCTCACTCAGCGGTAAACAGCGGTGAAAGTTAAAAACACAAACAAACATGGCTGCTGTTAGTACTCACAACTCACAGCGAGCTGGAGAGAGGAGAGACAAGAGGAGAAGTTCTTCATTCATTCAAACATTGATTGTTGTTTTGTTGGTTGTCATGATCACGGCCGACAGTGGCCGGTTATTAAAGCTGAACGTGTTCACGAATCGGCTCGTCATCCCTACAGCGTCCGGACGGACACTACAATATATATTTCTGTAGGACTTACTAAATGTCATTAATTCTTCTGCTTGTCAGAGCCCCGTGGTGAGAGCTTTTCAGACTCTGATCAGAATCAGAATCAGAATCAGCTTTATTCGCCAGGTATGCTTGAACACACAAGGAATTTGACTTTAGTAAACTGTGCTCTCTTTGTACAAGGCATAAGAATAGGAATAAGAATAAGAATAAGAACTACAATAAAAAAATAAAAATATAATAACAATAACCTTAGCTATGAATACAAGAAACAAAAAATAGGCTTGACTAATATGTACAGGCTAAAATAATATGATAAAGTGCAGTGGTGAGTAGCAGAGGTAGTTTTACATTATAAAAATAGAAGTTAAATAGTACAAAAAATAGAAATATGGAATTCTGCTTGAGAATTGTTGCATTGTGTATCTACATGTATATTTACAGAGAGTATTTATCTGACAGGTGTGACACTGTTATGGTTTAGTGTTCATCAGAGTGACAGCCTGGGGGAAGAAACTGTTCTTATGGCGGGTGGTTTTGGCGCACAGTGATCTGTAGCGCCTGCCGGAGGGGAGGAGTTTGAAGAATTTGTGTCCAGGGTGTGAGGGGTCAGCGGTGATGCTACCTGCCCGTTTCCTGGCCCGGGACCGGTACAAGTCCTGGATGGGGGCAGGTCGACACCGATGATTTTTTCTGCAGTCCTTATAGTCCGTTACAGTCTGTGTTTGTCTAGTTTGGTTGCAGAGCCAAACCAGACAGTGATGGAGGTACACAGAACAGACTGAATGATGGAGGTGTAGAACATGATCAGCAGCTCCTGGGGCAGGTTGAACTTCCTGAGCTGACGCAGGAAGTACATCCTCTGCTGGGCCTTTTTCCTGATAGTGTCTATGTGGGAGGTCCACCTCAGGTCCCGGGAAATAGTGGATCCGGACTACAGTCCTGAGCAAAGCACCTCATCAGGTCAGAGGGGGTAAATAGATTCAGGGGAGGCAGGGGACAGGGAGTGCACACCGGGGAAATGTACGCGCAGGAGGCGGGCAGAACAGCAGTACGGGATTTGATTGGTTTCATAAACTGGACCCTAATGACAGGGATTGGTTGGTGTTTTCCCAGGTTTACTCCGGCTGTAGATAGCAGCTTTTTTTACCTCTTTTTAAAGAACACATTATGTATTGATTACCATCAGGACATAAAGATCATTTTAACCAGTAGAACAAAAAGTGGATCTAAATCTGATTACCAACCCCAGCTTTAAGCTGACCAAGCTAGTGTGAGTTTTCAACAGCATCCCTCTACGACACTAAATACATAAATGTGCATGCACTCAAAGAGTCCCTGTTTTCTGGGTATCCTCAAATAATTGTTACAATGTTACAGTGTTACAATGTCATTTAGCAGACGCTTTTATCCAAAGCGACGTACATACGAGAACAAGAACAACACAAGCAAAGATCTAGACAAGAGGAAACAAGATCAGTAAGAGGAACAAAGTGAACTCATTGTGAGGAACAGAGACCTCCTGGGAAATGTAGGGAAGTTTGAACTAAGCAAAAGATAGATGAGGGAAAGTAAGTTTATAAAAAAGTAATTAAAACAATTTATCACCCAACAGCTCATGTAAAACATTGTCATACATCACAGATTTTTAATAGCTCATGATGTGAGACTGTTTGCTCTTCTAACTGTACTTTAATGGTAGCGTTGCCTCTCTGCTCAACTTGTCTTTTTTTTTCGTATTTCAGACGGGATCAGTGTGACGGGCCTGCCCATCTCCAGTCCACTACGTCAAGTCCTCAAACCCAGGGCCGAGAACAAGACCATGAGCAGCGAGTCGGGCAAAGCAGAGTACAGCCACGTCAAGGTAAATAACAAAAGCTTCTGGAACGTGCACTTAAATCAAATGATGAACCTTTTTATCGCTCTGTTCTGGATCAAGATGTGGTTGTTTTCTTTTGTTCATACAAAACTCAATATTTGTAGCCTGTGCTTCAGTTTGCAAACACTGAGGTGAAACTTTTTATATCCTACAACTCAAACTCCAACTTTTGGTTGTCCTGTGATGAGTTGATTAGGCTGGTTTCTCACCTTGGCTGGAGATGTGCTCCGCTCTTTAAATCAGGACTCAGAGCTCTAACATAGACCGATAACTGAGCTGAAATCGTTTGCAGGGTCATTGTGGGAAGCTGCAAACGGGGAAGTAGAAAAGTGTGACAGGAAAGCAGAACGAGGCCAGATGGAGACAGGAGAGCTGAGATTGAGCTGATGAGCAGAGTCGAGGTGAAAGAGTTGTGGAAGTCAGAGAGCTAGGGATGGGATGCTGCCTGCTGGAGGTCGTTTGCAGCACAGCAGCCACACCACCTGCATGTGTGGTGGCTCCATTGTTTTGCCTTTAAAACAGACGGACCCCGTTTCTCCTCCGCGAATCACCAGAAGGGAAAAAGCTCATTAATTTCTAATGTCCTGGATGTGCTGCAAAATAAAGTAAACTTCTCCAACCTTCTTAGAAGTTTGACAGGATGATGACTAACAGTAAAAAAAACCACCTCAGGGTGTTTCGTTTTATTCCTCAAAGGCTTAGTCATTGAAACTAGAAACATAGAAAGGTTTGCAGAAAGATTAAACATTTATGAGAATGATGGGGAAAGGAAACAGTCATGATGTTGATTTTCAGAAAGTCACATTAACAAGCCACATTGATGATATCACACATGAACATACTCATACACATAGACAGACATCAGCATGTCATGCCAACACTGCGTCACATGCATTCATTGAACTTGGACTGGTGAATTTATCACTTTCACAATCTGAAAAACAGAAAGGAGAAGAAAATATATCTTGTTTTTTTGGTTCCCTTTTGTGACTAACTGGATTGATAAAGCAGTTGTATTCAAAAAAATCTGATGTACAAATAGTGACAGAGACCATTTCCTCTGAGCTGCCGTAGACGTCCTCCTGCTGGACTCCAGCGGCAACAGCTACTACTACTCGTCTCATCACTATCACCGCTCCCTCTCTCTCTTATTCTCCTCTATCCCTCTTTCCAGACCCAACTTGGTCTCAGCAGATGTCTGTCTAACATGAGTCTGGTCCTGCTCGAGGTTTCTGCCTGTTAAAGGAAGTTTTTCCTCTCCGCTGTAACTAGCTAAATACTGTGAGGTGTAATGCTCATGGTGGATGAAGGTGGGGTCAGACTGAGTCTTATCCTGTCTTGGTGTTGGGTCTCTGTTCATAATTTGACATAGAGTGGTCTAGACCTGCTCTGTTTGTAAAAGAGTCTTGAGATAATGTTTGTTGTGATTTGCCACTATATAAATAAAGATTGATTGATTGATTACAGCACCAATACTTAACTCCACTGAGGAACTTTACTTAATTTGATGAACAACAACAACAAACAACACGTCACACCCCCCCCCCCCCAAAGGAGTCCATAACAACACTAAGTAGCTCATTCAGTGATAGACTTCTTCACCCGCGGTGTCTCACGGAGAGATACTGCAGGTCTTTTCTTCCTGCAGTCGTCAGACTATATAACCAATTATATATATGAACAGTTGTGCTCATAAGTTTACATACCCTGGCAGAATTTGTGGGTTTTTGGCCATTTTTCAGAGAATATGAATGATAAGAGAAAACATTTTTTTCACTCATGGTTAGTGGTTGGGTGAAGCAAAGTTTTTTTATCTAACAACTGTGTTTACTCTTTTTATATCATAAAGACAACAGAAACTACCCAAGAAACCATACATTCTGCCAGGGTATGTAAACTTATGAGCACAACTGTATATATGTTGTAAGATATGCTTATTTTTTACGTCTTTAATTTAAGTTTAATTATAATTGCTAATAACTTTTTAATACTTGTTACTTTATAGGCTCTTGTTTGCTTTATATATATATGTTTGCACTGTTTACTTGCTACTTTGACACTTGAATTTCCCCGTAGAGGGACGAGTAAAGGACTCATCTTATCTTATCTTATCTTATCTTATCTTATCTTATCTTATCTTAAACCTCTTAAATTCAATTTATTTTGAAAGGTTTTTATTTATGGCAGAGTCATCTGACACTGTGTTATTAAAACTAAGGACATGAGCTCCTTCATCACTTGCATGTCATCAGAGGCAGCAGATCTAACCAATCACCCAGCCTTCATCTTTCAAAACCAAAGACTTTGGCTCATATGTTATCATGATCCGGACCTGTGTCACATACAGTCTCAGCAGATGTGTGTCTAACATGAGTCTGGTCCTTCTGGAGGTTTCTGCCTGTTAAAGGAAGTTTGTCCTTGCCACTGTAACTTGCTAAATGCTGCAAAGTGCTCTGCTCATGGTGGATTAAGATGAGATCAGACTGAGTCCTGTCTGTGAGATGGGACTGGATCTTATCCTGTCTTGATGTTGGGTCTTTGTTACTAATAGAACATAGAGTACGGTCTAGACCTGCTCTGTTTGGAGAGTCTGAGGAGAACATTTGTTGGGATTTGGTGCTTTATGATTAAAGATTGATTGATTGACATACTGTTCCTCATGCTCGCTCTGCCCCTCTGCTTTACTAAAACACACACCTGCTCCTCATGCTCCTCTCCCTCTCCTCGCTCCACCTGTGGCTGCGTGACCATTCATCCTCCTGTTGCACATCTTTTTTTTGCCGGCCCTTTTAGAGACATAATTTGTCCAGTCCTGTGTCAGTATAGGAAAAAACGAACGGGCAGCTGCTTCTGCTATCTCTGAGGGTTGTGAAGAAAAAAAAGCTTTATATCCTACTGTGCCCTGAGGAGTGTCTGCCCACTGCGAACACGCCTGGTACACCAGATTGCCAGCACAGCCCTGGCCATGGCTCCCCCTCCTCCTCACTCTCGGTACAAGTTGAAGTGTGAGTCATTTTGGGAGGGACAGAACACACGCTCTGCTGTGAGGGGAGGAAGGGAGGGTGTGCTACATTCACCATACAGGACAAAACAACCACAACACAGCAGGATGCACAGATGTTTTTATGATTGTTGGAGGCCAAATTAAAAATTTTAATTGGATCAATCACCCAGCTGTACAACAACATGCATCATAAGTGACAGGGTGAAAAAGGAATGGATGAAAAGTTCAGGAAGCCAGATTTTCCTCTGTAAGATACGAGCACACAAAGCCATCACTATCATTGACCCTAACAAACGATTCTCATGTTCTTTAGAGGCATTCAGAAAAGTTTGGTTTGAATCTGTTAGTGGAAATGAAAAAACAAACACCAGAGTTAAGGCTGATTTAAACTTCTGCGTCTCCCCTACGCAGCAGGGGCTGACGCGGACATGAGCACCACATACTTGTGCGTGCGTGTCGCGCAGCAGTTCTCCAGTGAAGCACTAGAGGGCAGTGTGGTCTCTCTGATAGCCAGTCGTCTGTTTCCGGCCCCGCTACGATCTCTGTTTACTTTTCCACAGAGATTCAGAGCGTGTTCTGTTAATCTACAGCTGATACATGTTGCTGTTTATCATACAGACATGATTACATGAAGGATAGAGAGGAGGAGATGAAATACACAACACGGAAGTGCTGTAAATGCAGGAAATACTATGCCCCCCGAGTGGACCAATCACAGGGCTTGTGGTCTGCGTCGATTCTACAGGGAGTTACATTTTGGAGGAGGTGCACGTCAGCTACGTTGAAGCCAATCGTCAGCAGCAGCCATATTTGAAATGCAGAACTCAACCAGGCATAGTGTGACGTAAAGAGGCGGGGTTGGAGCCTCCTAGTCAACAGCTATGTGTTCCCGTCTGGGAGTCAAGTCAGTCATATCCTTATTTGGGCAAAAACTGGTAATCCTAATATCTTCTGAACCATCACGTTAGAAAATAATTCACCCCCCGTACAGTGTGTGCTGATAGAGAGATTAGCTATGTAGACCCAAGCTGTTTTTTGAACCAGGCTGTAAACATGTTTATTTCTGCTGTAAAGATCTACTTTTTGAATTGGTGTGTATGTGGTTTCTGGTGTTCTGCAGCCAGCCTCAAGCAGAATGCGCAGTGAATTGCAGTTTATATCACTTCCGCATTAGGTTGTCTCTGTTAAACTTAATGCAGCTCTCGTGGAAACAGCACTTGCTGTTTTATTGGTGCTAACACTTCCTGCGCCTACTGCTGCTTCGTATTTCTTCCCCACATCTTTGTTATCAGGACTTTTTTCTTCCTCTTAGAAAACTTGCAGTATTCAGTACTGCCCTCTGAAACAGTGAAAAAAAATCCACACAGGCAACGCCATTCTTACTCCCTCATCAGCTGGTCATGGCTTTGTTCTTTTCTTTATGTATTGGTGGATCACATACCACCACATTAAATAAAAAAAAACAGCTTTTATTGGTTATTTTTCTATATGCTTGGAATAATAAAGACTTATAATTTACTACTATAATTTGACTGATCTGTATTGCGTATCCCTACTTTGAATACCTATTTCAAAGTTAAACTAAACTCTAGCTCTTGTAAAGAGCAGTTTTCACAGTTTTTATCTGTGTGTGTGTGTGTGTGTGTGTGTGTGTGTGTGTGTGTGTGTGTGTGTGTGTGTGCGTGTGTGTGTTTGATGTATGTATGAGATAAAATAGGACTTTATGTAACTACTGTCCTGACTACAAATCCAAAAATGCTGCATAACACTGCAGATAAAATGCACAAATCATTCCTGTTTGGATTTATTACATAACCTGTTAGATATCTAGTACAAATGCACTCAAGTGAAATATGTAACCAGTCATTGTCAAAGTCAAACTGGGCGTTTAGATTTATGGTAAGACTTAACAGAGGCGGGGTTTGACTGAAAGCTCTGACTTAAATAACAGAACATTGTGTCGGAGTAAAGACAATTACAGGAGGACTTTTGTCCTGTCAGAGGTCTGTGTAGAGGAAGCAGGTTGTAAGGACATTAGCTCCTTCTGGTTTTTTAAGTATCTTATATTTTCTAGGATTATTCACTTCAAAGCAGTGTTCATTTCGTTAACGAAAATTATGACGATGTTCGTAAACGGCTCATTTTTTTCTTGACGAAAACGAGACTATGATGAGCTAAAGTGCATCACTGATAATAAAAACTCTGATTAATGTAGGTTTTGATTTTGTTGACGAGATGAAAACTTTAGTGGCTGAACATTGAGAATTCATATTTTCCCCTCTGTGCGTCTAATCTTTAGAAATAGAAGTGATGCATTCCTGTGACAGGCTGAGTTATTATTTAAGGGACGCAGTGTTAGTGACAAAGACACACCGGGGGACGCCTGTTTACTATTTGATGTTTGTGGTTTTTGCCGCCATAACCGTAAAACAACGTCTACAGCTTGATTTGTTTCAGTTTGGTGATACATCAGACACATTTAGTAAGTTTGGATCAACTCCTTGTTGAAAGATTCAGATGCATTTCAGAGTGCCGTGAACTGACTGTCTGCCTGTCACTGCAGGTGCATTCAGGGACCGTCGTAAATGTGCAATACATTCCTTTCATGGCATTTCTCTGTGAATCAAGAGAATCAAAATACAGTCACAGTGGTCACATCAAGAATGTTTTATTTTGACTTTTCAGCAGGGACAGGCTAAATTATTTCACTTAAGATATTACACAAGCAAAAGTGTTAAAGGAGTGAAATATTGTGTTGACGATTTGAACACTTGGTACAACCCTGATACCGATATCTGATCGACTACATGAATTATTTTAAAGAGAGAACATTTTTCAGCTAAAAATCAAAGACTTAAATGTTTTGAGTTTCTGTCGACTAAAACTAGACTAAAACTATAAAGGGCTGACAAGACTAAAATGTGACTAAAACTAACAGGCACTTTCATCTAAAGACTAAGACTAAATCTAAAATAGCTGCCAAAATTAACACTGCTTCACTTTATGATTTAAAAAAAGGTATGTGTTTTCTGATTTGCTCTGGAACTATGGTAAATTTATCCCTGGTTTCCAGCTGCATGAGTCACTGTTGTCATGGGCTGTATTGTTTTTAGCAGTTCGACTGCACCCGGAGAGCTGGGCTGACTTCAGAGGGGTGGACTGCATGATAGCTAATAAACATAAACCCCAGAAAAGTGATGCAATATAACGCTGCTGATTCTGTTTCATAGAAAATAAAAAGATGAGAAGATGTTCTTACATCAACACATGGACATCTGTAGACAATGGCTCCATTATGATTTAGTGTTCAGATTGTTTTACATGCTCTTCTTTGTTTGTTGAGGAGTGAGGGGTTAGCAACAAGTTATTAAATACAAGAGAGATAGTTTGCATCATGAACTGAGAACTTGTCCTCTGCTTCTGTTCTGAAATGTTCATGATTAAATCACTCTGGCTTTGGTTTTACATTTTCAGGCTGAGGCCATGTTCCCATGTTATTTATTTACAGATTGAAACCATAGACTGTATAAATAATGGACATAGTATCTGTGACGTCACCCATCTGTTTCTGAAGCGCTGTTTTGAGGCCAATCAGTGGCGGCAGCCATATTGGAAATGTTGAACTCAACTAGGGATGTCAACAATTAATTGAGTATCCATTAATTGATTGTTAAGAACTTACTGATCGTCAACATTTCACTCTTTTCTTCATACTGTGTATGTTTGTTTTTAAATAACCTGGTGCAATTTTTATCGTGCAATAACTTACCTATCTATTTATCAGATAGAAGTGTACATAGTGTGTATATATCTGTAATAGTTGCCATATTTTATTTTATTTTTTATTTTATTTTATTTTATTATATTTTATTATATTTTATTTTATTTTATTATATTTTATTATATTTTATTATATTTTATTATATTTTATTTTATTATATTTTATTATATTTTATTTTATTTTATTTTATTTTATTATATTTTATTATATTTTATTATATTTTATTTTATTTTATTTTACCCTTGTCATTGCTATTATTACTGTTATTATATTTTTTAATTATGTTAGTACATTGTTGTATTCCCCTGTCCCGTGTTGTAAGCTGCTGTAACAAAAGAAATTTCCCCCAACGGGGCACAAATAAAGTATATCTTATCTTATCTTATCTTTTAGTACATTTGTTGTTTAGATTTTCTTTCACATGGAACAAACATCATGTGGTCTCATATTTGGTTCATCTATCAGGGAGGTGTTTTAACTTTAAAGCATGTTTGGATGTGAATCAGCTGACTGAAGGTGTTGCACACAGTGGAGACGCTCAGCTGGGAGCTGCAGCTGAGTGACAGGTCTCCACGAGCGCTTTTTTTTCTCTGCCGCCGGACTGATTATGACTCGGTTGCGCTCCCGGCTGACACCTGACCACGTTAACATGCTTATTTTTCTCAATAAGAACGAGTAGACAGAAAACTGGACACTGTGAGTCTGAAATATGTTTCTGTTCAGTTCACTTGTTGAAGTCTGAGCCTTCACTTTTATAACTGTACGTCCGCAGAGATTATGATCCTGCTCCACACGTTGATATTCAGCATGTTTAACATTTTAAACACCTTAATACGATCCGTAGATATTCAATCATGTCACTTATAAACATTGTGTCCTGAAGGAAAATTGTATTCATGGGAAAAAACACATTTGGCGTTTGTTTTTTCTTTTCGATAATTGATCGTTAACATTTCCATTGATCGATCACGAAAATACTTGAAATATATTTCCCTAAACTCAACATAACTGCTGTTGAGTGAGTGTGACGTAAAGAGGCGGGCTTTGAGCCTCCACGCTAACAGCTACAGTGTTTCCGCCTGTCATCAAAGTCCACTCTGCCTCTCATAATGGAAAGCTTGTTATATAAATATCTTCAAAATTGCTGCGTTAGAAAAAAAATCCCCCCCCTCACAGTGTGTGCCGATCTAGAAATGATCTATCCAGACTACACTCGTTTTTTGAACCAGGCTGTAAACATGTTTATTTCTGCTGTAAAGATCATCTTCTTTGAATTGGTGTGTATGTGACTTCTGGTACTTCCGGAGCCAGCCTCCAGCGGATCCTCGATGAACTGCAGTTTTTAGCACTTCCTCATTGGACTCATATTTTTAGACTGGAGGTTGCCGCTTGTTTGAAACCTCACATGTAACGTCTAAAGCTTCATCTATCCTCACCTGGCTTTCTAACAAGCTGATTTTCCTGATAGAATATATTACAGGATGTCTTGATATGAAGCATGAGGACATGCTTTCCGGCTCTGTTATTGCTGTCTTTAGGGCACTTCTTCAATAGACGCAGTGTGACTGTGTGTGTGAGATAGACTGAGGGAGAACTTTTATTAACTGCTAATAACTGTTTTTTGCTGGGAGGGTGGACGGGCAGATTCACAGGAAATTGAAAACCTTCTAGCCAAATTGGCTGTTAGTTCAGCAGGGTGTTCCCTGCATATCTAAATCTGATGTGGACCAATTAAGTTTGAATTTGGCCATTTTTTGCCATCTACGTCTAAAGTCATCACCGTTACTCAGGTTACGTTTCTTATTGATGTTTCTCTCCAAAGTTTTTTCTAACATGTGATCAGTGTCTCTGAATCTGGCACACGCATGCTGTAGGATATGCATTTTAAGACTATGAGTAAGTGCAATCAATCATGTCTGATCTGTAATCAGCACAGGAGGAGTCAACATGTTTATCTCACTGACCTTTCTTCGTTCAGTCTGAGCACATGATTCTCAATCCTCCTACTCTAGAGCAGAAGCCCGCACGCTCGGAAAATGTGTATCCTGTTTGGGCGTGATGGATCCACTGTATTTTGTTGGTTTCATCATTTATCGACCCATTTTCAATAAAGCATTCACAAACAGTGTGAAGGAGCTTTGACTTCTTGGTGCTATAACCTCTCTCTCTCTTCATCTCCCTCTATCCCTCTCTCCAACACGGTCTCAGCAGATGTGTGTCTAACATGAGTCTGGTCCTGCTGGAGGTTTCTGCCTGTTAAAGGAAGTTTGTCCTTGCCACTGTAACTTGCTAAATGCTGCAAAGTGCTCTGCTCATGGTGGATTAAGATGAGATCAGACTGAGTCCTGTCTGTAAGATGGGACTGGATCTTATCCTGTCTTGATGTTGAGTCTTTGTTAATAATAGAACATAGAGTACGGTCTAGACCTGCTCTGCTTGGAAAGAGTCTGAGGATGACATTTGTTGGGATTTGTTGCTTTATAAATAACAATTGATTGATTGATTGATTGATTGATTGATTGATTGATTGATTGATTGATTGATTGACCTCATAACTGCAATTTTGTACAATTGAACCGTTAGAGTCAGAGGTCGTCACCTCTTCAAGCTGGTGCATGCGACCCAAGCGTGAGATGTGCTACTCTCTCAGGCAGTCAGAATGGTCTAAACTGTTAAACACCAAAATGGAAATCAAGCCACCACGCAGGCAAGTCGCTTCCTACATGAAGTACCAGGGTACGGTTAGCAGTGCAAACACAAGCCCGATCAGGATTTACTGTACCTAACCATACCTGACCACTGAACCAAACCGGACCACTCAGTTGAAACACACCATTAGAGAGGACAATTTTCTACATGGCATGCCTCTCTCAACACCAGCCACATGTGAAATGAAGTATCTTCCTCTCAGGTGGTGGTTTGTGATGAACACTACATCCCTCTGATGGTGGTGCTCAGAGTCAGTGTCACAGTCTTGCATAGTGTTCTGGTGGATCTATGGATTGTTGAGAAATAGCTGGCAGTTTTTTGATGTGTTGTAAAATGACTTAGTCTTGTGAGGTCTAAGCTACTTATATGGTTACACACTCAAATAAATCATTTGTTGGGTGAACGTAATCAAATTATGGAAATAATTTCCACCTAATAAAAATGCTTTCATTTAGCGAGACACAATTTTGTTGAACCAACTAATTGTAAATATGTTGAGTGAACATAAAGTATTGACGTTACCATTACTTATTTACAATGTTTGGGTCTAACTTCATTTGTAAAGGTTGTTTCAACATATTTTCTAAGGTAGGATCTGACTTCATTGTCTTGGGTCACAATAACTTGTGTAATATGATCATGGATAGCTTATTATTATTCTATTTTTTAAATACTTTTGGGCTTTTTGGCCTTTATTGACAGGACAGCTGAAGAGAGACAGGAAACGTGGGGAGTAGAGAGTGGGGGAAGACATGCAGGGAATGGTCAACTGGCGCAGAGTCGAACCGGTGACCTCTGTGACCTCTGCGACGAGGACTATAGCCTCGTGGGGCGCTTAGACCGCCATGCCACCAGTGCCCCAATTGCAGTCAGAAACGGGCGATCTCACCCAACTCCCTGTAATGGCTCTTCTTTGCCAGAAGCACGCTACCTTGGCTGATGAACAGGGCATGTCGGACGTTACTGCCACCTTCTGCTCTTGAGAGGTATTGCAGATGGGATTCCTACCTAAACCCTTTAGGTTGTGTTAACATAAAGCAATCTTGTAGTTTGAAGGATTTTGCATGTCATGTTTAAACTACATGATTTAAACATGTTTAACCACTAAACATGAATTAAAATAATAGAAGCTACATGTTATACTCATGTTGATCAAACAGACACCAATGTTGCTTTTTTGAGTGCAGAGAAGATGAAGGTTTTGGCTTGAATAACACACCATCAGAGACTTTTACAGGGGACGGGGGAGTCTGGTTCCAGCTTGTTTATAGCTCTTATGTTGTTGTGATGATAACAATACACACAGATGTTTGAAAATGGATGATGTCTGGTAAAGTCAAAATATGAACCCCTTACTTTGAGATAAGACAGAACACTGAACGGCACTTTAGAAAAGCTGATGTAAGCATTTCCTTTACATTGAAGAGTGCATCCTTGGTTGTGTGCAGTGAAGTAGGACCTTTTCTCCAGACAACACATGATGCCACACACGCACTGCCACACACACACTGCCACACACACACAGAGGTGGAGGGAGGCGTACAGTTGGGGGATTGTCGGAGAGGCCACAGCTTCTTCGGGGCTAATCAAATCCAGTGGAGACAGAGGCAGAGTCGGCTGCCAGCCTGCCTTCTATTTTTAGAAGCCCAGCCTTGCTGATGGCAGCTCAGCTCTCTCCACAGATACAGATCCCAGCTTGTGATACAGATATTTATAACTGCCACAGCTGTCTGCTCAAGTGTGAAACTACAGCTGAACAACCAAAATATTTTTTCTATCCTTGGCTTAGGATTAAAACCGTCCTTCTTTCCTCCCCCTTTTGACTTCTCTGCCTCAGTCATTATGTTTGTCATACTGACTGAGTGTTGCTCTTTGAAAAATGTCCTTGTTGATTAGCTTTTGATACATTATCCTCAGCGTTTCGTATTCAGCAGGTCTTGTTCATTTCCCTGTGGAGACAGCAGAACCAGGTTTTCTATGAAGGTAAATATGCTGCAAAATGCACGAGCTTGTAGACCAGGGGTGTCCAAACTTTTTTCAAAGAGGGCCACATATGATGTTGTCAGAATACCTCAGGGCCAGTGACTCCTACTGAGACTTAGGAATCCTAAAAGTTATATATGAAATATTTAATAACAATTATTTTAAATGTTTTCTCAATAAAACAGTAACGAGGAAGTAACATGTAAAGATTAGCAAAATTTATCTTCTTCTCAGGGAAAATGTTTTTAAGGGTCGGGCAATGTGGGAAAAAATATTGTATTATTTTTCTATGGCAGGATCACGATCTGGATTTCATCACACTTCTTTTTCATGTTGATTTTAAGACTTTTCTGACCAGCAGACAACATATTAAGAACAAAATGATTATTTTCCTGAGTTCTGAACATTTTTTATCCACCAAATTTTGCCTTTTCTGCACAATTTCAGAATTTTGATTTCGTCTTGTATCCTCTTTTGTGTCTTCTGAACTTTTAGTGTTCATCAAGAACATTTTCACATCATGATAAAAACATTAATTTGAAAACCTGTCAGCTTTAAGAGTTCTTGTGTTTCTTCTTATTGCCGTCTTGACTTTAGTTTTGTTTGTGCACTTCAAAGAAACTGCAAATGTACAGATGATTCAGAAGGTGTTTAATTTCTTTGCTATGAATTACACAATTTAAGATGGAAGCTTGGGGCCATAAATAAATGGACCTCGGGCCGCAATTGGCCCCCGGGCCGTACTTTGGACATGCCTGTTGTAGACGATACGCATCATGATACTTGGGTCACGATAGGATCGTATCACAATATATCACAATATATCACAATATCACAATATTGTGATATATTGTGATATATTGTGATATATTGTGATATTCTACACAGTAAAACAAGAAAAAATAGATCTGGTGTAAATGGAAATCACACAATATTACTCAAAATTGAAAAGACAAATTAAGTCAAAACTATTTGGTTGAAAACAACTTTTCCACTTTATTGTTTTTTAAATGCTGAAGTCGTATTTTAGTTCCAACTCGGCTAAAATATGAACTTTTACTTTTACAGAAAAAACATTTTAAGAATTGAAATATTGATATCATATCAGAGGTCAAAGTATCACGATAAATTGCTGTATCAATATTTTTTCACACCTCTAATGTGGACTGCATTTGAAGTTACAGAAAAAAAATGTGTGTGAATTTGTTTTACAAGTGAAAAATGAAACATACTAGTTCAGATTTTTGATCCCGAAGTTCTCAAATCGTATTCTGCAGGTTCGCACATCAAGTCTAAAAGCTCGTGCATTTTGCAACATATTTACCTTCATAGTTTTCCTGCTTAAACTGATGAGTTTTCCTGATATTGTTTACATCAGTGCAGTGATGAGTGCTGGAGTAAGTCAAGTATCCATCCTCTCATGTGCACAGTTTTAGCATAATCCAGGTCCCTGATTGCAGACATATCTTTATTACATTCCAGTCACATCTGTACATTGTTACTTCATGTTATTTTGTCTGTATATTCAGCAGCGATGGACATTTGAGTTATGATAAAATACCATTCTTTAAGTCTGTGTCAGATGGACTATATATCCGATCCATCCCCTCGGTGCGGCGCGCCACTGTCTGTCGATCTGTTTGTGTCTATTTTTAGATCAAGTCTGGAAAGTCTTTTAGCTCTGAGTGTCTGCGCTCTAACGGGAGTAACTGCAGAGAGGAGCGATGGGGAATGAGAAATGATTTAGAGCAATCATAAGGCGTAATCATCATCAGGATTTGCACAGAAACCTGCCTCTCTCTCCCAACACAGCAATGTTTGCCAGCTGTTTCCCAACACTTTAGAACCACGAGCCGATCCCTCTCTCAGTGCTTCGTTTACCTGTCCCCAACACACCACCTCTCTGAGTGGAGTCTGAAGCTGCAGGTGCAAACCACAGCTGGATCCTGCTGGCTAAAACTTTTTCTGGGTCTTCTCCTCATATCTGTCTGTGATCTTCAGGCTTACAACAACATGATAAATATCCCTCATCCTCTGGGATGATAAATAAAGGGAGGGGATGTGAGTAAGGAGACATGATGGATGTGGTTTTATGTTGGGGTGTGTGACTGAGGAGCTGACTTTAAGTATTGTTTGAGTCACATGAGCTAAGTCTTGTTGTGTCTGCTGTCTTAATGGATGCTGCATCCATCCTGTATATTGCTCTGCGACAGAGGTGCAGCGAGGCCTACTGATGGGTCTTTGATGCTCCTGGCAGTCGTCCAGTAAGCCCAGAATATAAACCATCCTTTATTCTTTTTAAAGAAGCTGTGTTGTAACGTTCATGATACAACAGTGTGCAATAAACTGCACTTCTTCAACAAAAGCACCACCATTGTAGAGTTTGACATTACGATTGAGACCTGAGACGTGTTTGGGCTCAGTCATACCTTAGCTGGCTGCATGAGTCTGGTACTGTTGAAGGTCTCTGCCTCTCAAAAGGGAGGGTTTTTTCTTGCCACAGTTGCAAAATGTTACAAAGCCCTTGCTGGTGGATTACACGGGACTTCAACCAGATCTGTGTCAGGTCCGTCTCCGATCCGCTGCTGTCCGGCTCCGTGCTCTCTCGTCCGTCAACACCCACCGGTTGCGTTTTCAGAATGCAGCACGGAGCAGGACCTCCGGACAGCTGGAGTCATGTGACCGAGGGTTCCCCACTGTAATCCCTGAATCAAGGATTCTCCTCCTCCTCTCCTCATCCATGTTGTCTTTCTGGTCCTCTGAAAACCTCTGACCTGTTGACTCCAGGCCTGGCTCGCTCATCATGACTTTGGTTTGTTGTTGTAGTTAAGTGAAATACGATCTGGTGATAACACAGAGTGTTTTATTCTGAAAATTAACCGGATGTTTTCATTTTGTTTTGGTGAAACCTGACTTCCTGTCCCGCTCCATCTGCTCTGTTGAGATTGATGCGTCGTGCTCCAGCATCCGGCAAAAAGTCTTTCGTATCTGGTCTGGAGGGCTCCGACCTGCCGGATCAGAGACGCAGCCGGAACGTAACGGGGCGGATCCAGTGGAAGTTAACACATTGACTAGACTAGAAACCTATCAGATCCGGGCAGATCAGAGACAAACCGGACCCAGATCTGGTGGAATTTGGTCGGATCTTTTTATAAGCTACAATCTGGACCTGCTCATTATGTGAAGTTACCTGAGATAAGACTGATTGATTGATTGATTGATTGATTGATTGATTGATTGATTGATTGATTGATTGATTGATTGATTGATTGATTGATTGATTGATTGATTGATTGATATTAAAGTCAACTATGAAAGGATGTGCTTGATTGTCTGTGAGGAGAAAGAAACTAGCAGGTTTGACTTTTAGCCGGTGTAAGAATTGACCTTAGCACCAGCAGCATGTCAGCACACTGTTATCTCAGATCTTGACTCTGTTGTTACCGCAGACAGGGGTCCTTCATCCTGGTAGAGATATTTAGACTCCTCTTTTAGCTCCTGTAGCCTGGTTGCACTCATATGCAAGAGACAGAGAGGGAAAGTCAGCGCCGCCCGTCGTGTCCCAGACGACATGTAGCTGCTCAACTCAAACACTGTGAAGTGGCACCGCGGGCCTCCTGTCTCTAACTGATGGCCAAGCGATCCGGCCCATCAGGAGCCAGACCACAGGGATAATCCAGTTTTGCATTTGCCTTTCTAATCACTGTTCATGTAATATACAGAAGTCTGTCTGTGCTCCCAGGCAGCTTTTTATGAGCTGCAGCGAGACATGCCGGTGGGGACAGCAACAGTTGTTTGACCGTTTTGCCCCGTGCCTTTTAAGAATTCAGTGAGATTGCTTAAGAGGGCTGTCCTCGTTCAAGTGTCACACTCAAATATAAACTTTGGCTTTTGAAATAAGACCAAAAATTATTTATAATGCAATAATTGTAAATATTTAATCATCTCATAATTAAATTTAAGTCCAGACTGAATTATTCAAGGAAAGGAGTTATTCTGCTGTAATGAGGATGATCTCGAGGAGAGTCTCAGTAGTGAAGGTGGCATTATTTTTCATTCTTGGTGGCTTGGTAAATTATAGTGAATTAAATCAAAGCCACAGGTCTGTCCTTAGCTATGTAAGGGATAAGTATGGTTAGCAGGTGGTTATGGGAAATAGAATCCAGAGAGGGTGAGACAACCACCACCAGAGCCCTGGTCTCTTTTTCTGCTCTCAAAAGGTGATATGTATTTTGGTAAATCTCCATATTGGTATGTATATGAGACAAGCCTGATTATTATTGATTATTATTGATTATTATTGGACAACCCCAGTTTTTGAGACTAAGTTTTATAGTTTTTGTGCTTTTATTCCCTAACTGAGAGGACAGGGGATGGAGAAGGGAGGAGAGAGAGTAACAAGGAATGTGCACAAATGGCCAAACATTGGATTCAAACCAGGCAGGACCCTGCCGATTATTATATTGATTGAAATGATTTATGTTTACAGTTTTTAAAAATAGTCCCAGTGATTCCTCGTCAGTGATCGTTCCATGGTGATGGATTCTTCTCTGCCTGTTGTGGTGGATTGAACATGAAACTGTCCTCATTCAGCTCTCCTTCTTCTCTGAGCTCTGTGGTTCACACACCTTTAAAAAGAAACTAATGCCACAACTTTGAACCCTGCTATCATCACCACCGCTCATGGTTTAACTTTCTTTGGAGAGATGAAGTTGAATGGGCAAAAATACCAGTGGAGACCAAGTGGAGATTTTTTTTTCCCACAATGTTGCCTCTTGTATATCGTCTTATTATCTTCCAGGGAGACGCCTGTGTCATTTCCAATCAAGAAAAAACTTGCTGGTTGAATAAAAGTAACTTTAAGTCAAAATTTGCCAGGGGTATGAATAATTTCGGGCTTGACTGTATACAATAGAGATGTAAAAAAAGGCTTAATGGAGCCTCGTGGTACTCAATGGCAGATGAGTGTAAATAAAATCAGGTTGTTTTGAACTCTTAGCTCAAAGCATACACTTTCCTTACACATATCCAAACATATTTGAGCTGCTGTGATCAGATAGTGTAAAAATCAATCCCAAGGAAGCCACAGACTTCTGTTTGTTGTCTTGTCTGCGCGCGTGTGTGTCTGTCTGAAACTGCTGGTGTATGCAAGCTCAGCGGGGAGAATTAGCAGAGGATCAAGCATTTCATCATGCTTGCTGGACTTGAATTCATGTGTGAAATGCAGTGAGCCAGGCCAAGTGTGTCTCCATATGCTGCGGTGCTGGATGACTGAAACCGCGCTGATCAGATCACCTTCAGCTGCACCACAGCCACACTGAACAGGATGTTTATATACCAGCGTGCTTCACCGTCCAGCACACCTGCTATTTTCGTTTGACAGGTCATTGTTGTGTGTGTGTGTGTGTGTGTGTGTGTGTGTGTGTGTGTGTATGTGTGTGTGTGTCCATATGAAGTAATAAATGTCTGCTCATGCATCACCGTACAATTTACCACTTTTTTTCAGGCTTTGGAGCATCTAGCGTTCAGCTCAGCTTGTCCCATCTTTGAAGCTGACTTCACATCTCCATGCTCAGCTGCTTTTTTGTATGTTATAAGAACAGCAGTCGGGTCCAGGGGTGACGTGAGGCCTCTCCCTGTAGTTGCTCCAGCTGGTATATGGTGTGACAACAGCGCAGGACCACGGGGTTACATGAAAGAGCAGCCGTTTGGTGTCTGAGGCACCCGTGGGTCCTGTGTTTACCTCTGATCACACAGCGACAGAGAACACCAGATGTGTGTGTGTGTGTGTGTGTGTGTGTGTGTGTGTGTGTGTGTGCGTGCACAGTTGCCAGTCTTCAGCTGGGACAGACACTCCCTTGACAAAATGTAGTGCTGCTGTTCATCCACTCTCCTTCCCCATCATGACTCACAACGTGTAATCAGATTGAACCACGTGTAAGTGAATTAGTCAACACTCAGAGAAGGAATTGAATTACTCTGGATGAAATGGTTCTTTTATTGGGAAATTTCATATACACATGTAGCAGATACACCTGGATTTCCATTTATGTTTCTCCAGCCGCCTCAATGACCTAACACTGTTAACATAAGTCATAGTTTAGTGCAATCAATGGATTCAGGCTTTAAAGGTGACATATCATGCAAAATCGACTTTTTAATGGTTCTCTACCTGAAATATGTGTCCATGTCTACAAACCCCCCGAAAATGAAAAGAATCCATTCTGCCCCTGTTCTTATTTCTCCACCTTTCTGTAAATGTGTGCTGAAACCAGCCGTTTCAGTTCTCCATGTTTTTTCATACGTCACAACGATATCCGGCCTGTAACTGAGTCAGAGCTCGGAGCTTGTTCAGCCCATAGACTGTATAAAATACAACTCAACCCCTCCTCTGTTTTTCATTACCTGCACAAATGTGTGCTAACAAGGAGCTTAGGAGGGAGGCATGCTAGTTGTAGGCTGTCTTAATAAACACAAAGGTCGGTTTTACTCCTAATGTCTGCAGATTTGAAGATCTAGTGGATGATTTTTATTTATCATGGATAAGTGCTAGCGCTAGTTAGCATAGCCACATAGCTACATGTTCCTAGCTGTGTACCAAGGCACACGTCGACATACTGACAAATAAAACAACAAGAAACACTAAATCTGTGACCAATGGTTCAGAAAGGTCCTGCTGCAGGTGCCTCTCCTTCAAGATCAGATTCTGGATCAGATTCAGAGGGTTGAAGTAACGCGGGTCTGTGAGCAGCCGTGTATATTCAGCCAACATGTAAACATTAGATCAACGTGCTGGAGAGCCGAGGGCACATCCACTTCCTGAGGGGGCGTGGTCAGAGAGCTCATTCTCATTTAAAGGCACAGACACAGAAAACAGCCTGTTATGAACAGGGCTGAAAAAGAGGGGTTTACAGGCAGACCAGAATCTGATTTCAAAGTGTTTTTTTGAGCATAAACTTTAAAGACATGTTTTGGGGACCTCTTAGACCAATATATTTTGATGAAAAAGAGCATGATATGTCACCTTTAAACTTGAACTCCAAATTTCCACTGACTAACTCCTATCGTCAGGACTAGGGATGTCAACAATTAATGGAGTATCTATTAATTGACTGTTAAGAACTTACTCAAACACATTTTTTGGTTTGATTTTCTGTCACGTGGAACAGACATCATGTGGTCTCATATTTGGTTCAGTTATCAGGGAGGTGTTTTCAGTTTAGAGCATGTTTCGATGTGAATCAGCTGACTGAAGGCTGAGTTATACTTCTGCGTCAAATCGACGGAGGACTGCATAGCTCCTGTACCTATGCAGAGGCCTACGTACGTAGCTGACGTGCACCTCCTTCAAAATGTAACTACGCGTAGAATCGATGAGGACCGCAAGCCCTGTGATTGGTCCTCTCAGCAACATTGTATTTCCTGCATTTACAACACTTCCGGGATCCCTGCTGAGCAGCCGTGTATTTCATCTCCTCCTCTCTGTTCTTCATGTAATCATGTCTGTATGATAAACAGTAACGTGTATCAGCTGTAGATTAACAGAACACGCTCTGAATCTCTGTGGAAAAGGGAAACAGAGATCGTAGCAGGGCTGGAAACAGGCAACCGGCTATCAGAGAGACCGCACTGCCCTCAAGTGTTTCGGAGGAGAGTTGCTGCATGACACGGACACATCGACGCACAAGTATGTGGTGCTCATGTCAGCGTCAGGCCCTGCTGTGTAGGGGAGACGTAGAAGTATAAATCAGCCTTAAAGGTGTTGCACACAGCGGAGACGCTCAGCTGGGGGCTGCGGCTGAGTGACAGGTCTCCACGAGCGCTTTTTTTCTCTGCTGTCGGACTGATTCTGACTCGGTTGCGCTCCCGGCTGACACCTGACCACGTTCACATGCTTATTTTTCTCAATAAGAACGAGTAGACAGAAAACTGGACACTGTGAGTCTGAAATATGTTTCTGTTCAGTTCCCTTGTTGAAGTCTGAGCCTTCACTTTTATGACTGTATGTCCACAGAGATTATGATCCTGCTCCACACGTTGATATTCAGTGTGTTTAACGTTTTGAACACCTCAATATGATCTGTAGATATTCAATACTGTCAGTTATATATACATTTGATTCAGGGGAAAACGGATTTGGCATTGTTTTTGACATGGAAATTGTTACTTTTTTTTTTTTAATGATTAATCAATAATTGATCTTTAACATTTCCAAAGATTGATCACGGAAAATACTTGAAATTTACATCCCTAGTCAGGACTCTGGTTGGAGCTGGTTTTATGTTCACTGTCATCAAACTAGCCTTTACCAGTTGGTAAAAGTCAAAATTTTCAGTCTCAAATCCAGCTCTCTTTGAACCTAGCAGCTATCTCCAGGTACGTTTAGAGTTCTGGCTTTACCTGGCTGAAAATCAACATCTTTTCAGCCATAATTTCTTACTATAATCAGAGATCAGCAGCTTAGAGATGCTCTCTCCATCTCTGAATTGCAGGACAAGATGTTGCTCCACTTTTCCCTCTCAGAGATGGTTGGGGTCCAGTAGCTCCTTGGGCTGCTCTCAGATCTGTGCCCAGCTTGAGACAGAGACTAAGGTTTTGCTAAAAGGTCGCCAAAGTGATGCAAAAGCTGCTTCAGATCAAAGCAAATCATTGGCTGAGTAGCATATTTTGTATTTAGAAACATGTTGAGCTGACTCTCATGGTACCTACAGTTGAGGTCAAAATTATTAGCCCCCCTTGTTGAATCAGATAAAACCCTTGATTTCGCCATGAAAATGACCATTAAAAACAAGTGTTTATAGTTTATGTGTTTCCAAAATAACAAAGACAAATGTTCACTGTGTTTGACTTGGATATTTTGTTGATGCAATGAATTGAAACAAGAAAAGGTAAAAATGGCACGTCCAAAATTATTAGCCCCCTGGCCCTAAGTAGTCAATAGTGCACCCGTTCTGAGCCACACCTTACAACAACCTCTTCAAATAGTTCTTTGCAAGGTTGGCACATGTCTCTGGAGGGATTTTGGCCCATTTTTCCAATGCAAATTGTTCCAGCTGGTCCAAAATACATGGTTTCTGAGCATGGACATTCACTTTGAGCACCCGCCACAGATTCTTCACAGGATTTAGATCTGGGCTCTGTACTGCCACTCCAGGACCTTGGTTTTGGTGTCCTTTAAGAACTTTTTGACCAATTTTGACCAAAGCCTAGGCTAAGAGCAGAGTTCTTCACATTATCCCTCAAAATGTCAACATAACTTTCTTTTTTCATGATACCATGCACCAGAACAAGATTTCCTGTGCCTGAGGCTGCAAAACAGCCCCACAGTAAGATGCTCCCTCCACCATGTTTAATTCTGAGGACCGTGTTCTAAGGGTTGAAGGACTCTCCCTTTCTTGGCCAAACATGAACAACATCCATATGCCCAAAAAGTTCCATCAGACCAAAGGATGGACTTCCAAAACTCATCTTTACCTTTCAAATGTTCTCGGGCAAACCTCAGTCTGGCTCTGATGTGCCGCTCTTTGAGTAAAGGGGTTCTTCTGGGACGATGGTCCTGAGGCCCACTATGATAAAGATCCCTCACAACTGTGCTCCTTCAAACATCAACTCCAATGGAGGTCAGGTCAGCAACAATCATCTTGGAAGATGTCCGGGGCTTCTTGCTGACATCTTCGACTACTTTCCTCTCCAAAGTTCTTGAAATCTTGCGGTTTTCTACCACGCCCAGGTTTGTTTCTAACAGAGTTTGTCTCCTTGTACTTTGCAATGATGCAACATACAGCTATTCTAGACACTGTAAAACACCTGGAAATGACAGTATAGCCTTCCCCCTTATTATGAGCCTCAATTATCTTCTTTCTGAGCTCAAGACTGATTTCCTTTTTCTTTGGCATGGTTAGTAAGAGGAGTCTCTCTCAATAACGTGTTCAAGTGCCCTGTTTGGAGTCCCTTAAGTAAATCTCAATGCTGTTTGAATGCTCAGGTGTTGTTAGGAAGCCAATTGACCAACAGGTGTTGTTAGGAAACAAACTGACCGCTCAGGTGTGTTTTAAAAGTAAAAATTCACAGGGGGGCTAATAATTTTGACCACCCCATTTTTCACTATATTTGATATAAAGTTATCCTAAAAATGTATTTTACATTCCAAAATGTACCAAAGCTACTAAAGAACACTGGTGAAAGTTTGCTTATATCAAGTTTTATCAATGATGTAAACATTGGGCAGAATTTAAGGAAAATGTTCCAGAATTCCTGGGGGGCTAATCATTTTGACCTCAAGTGTATGTGATACAGATGAGCACAGCTGCTTGAGGGGATTTATGTCGGACAGTGCTCTTATTATTTCATGGCAGTATTTTATACTCAACTACTCTTAACATTCACAGACACGACCTCCTTTGTCCGAGGTTCTTCTAAGTGAGACAGGCTGTTCACTCACTCTTTAAATGTCTCACATTCTAATTGCAGCATCAGAGGCAAACCTAACGGTGAGGGGTGCAGAGCGTGACATTCTAAACAGTGTGGGCAGAAATGTCAGGACTATCATTAAGTGGACTGGCGCAGAGCTCTCGGGTTTGAGGTGGTTTTGGAGCTGGTCATGCTTTCTACTTCGCCTACCCCTTTAAAAGCATCATTGAAAAGACACTTTTCCCCGTCCACTGTGCCACAGTCTCTGCAGCTTGGTTGTTACTAAGAAGTCCAAGATCCTCTAACCCCCATCAGCTGTCAGATCAACACAGACTTGTTCATGGCGCCCTCGCTCCTCATCATCCAGCGATTATTGCTAAGTCATTACATCGTGGGACCAATAGAGGACATATTGGCTCTTATCAGCTGCCCTCTTCTCTCATGAATCATCTATTGCCAACAAACAGAGCAGAAACTTGATAAAGCCAAGCTGTCACAAAGCCAGACATGTAGCGAAAGTGCCTCTGGAAGGCTATAAAGCAGACATAACAAACCCAAAAGGAGGTTGATTGGAGATTAGACAGCTTTGGATCAAATGAAGCTTTATTATCTCTTCTGCTAATATTGATTCAAGCATATTGAAACAAGTTTGAACCTTTTAGAGGCCTTCACAGGATGAGATAAACACACAGAAGGTTTAGACTCAGAACAAAAGACTTAGGTTAAGGTTAAGTTACTTTTTTTTATACGTGGATATGGACACGGCCTCCGTCTAGGGATGTAAAAGTTCATGTTTTTGGACCAAACTGTTTTTGGTACAGCTGTTTTGCAGAATGCCTTGTGCAGACGTATCAGAACAGATCTAAAGGTAATGCAGATCCAAGGTCCCCACAAGCACGCCTCTAAAACACTGGTTTCAGTACAGAGACTTTCTCCTCAAACCTCAAAACACTGAGTTTTGCTTCTTCTTTCACCTGTGATCAGTGTAGTGCTTTGAGCTCAAACAGTGGTTACCTCTGATCATGGGTGTGTGTGTCAGTGAGGAGTGGGGGAGGGCCTGTGTGGATAGGAGAGGGCACTCAGTGCAGAGTAGATTGCGTCATTCATAGGAGAAATGCATCTCCAGCCTCTTTGGAGCTCATAGAAAACAAAACTGAAGTGATCCTTCAGGTAGTCTCTCTGTCATGAAGTCTTAACCCCAAAAATCCTGTTTCAGTGGAGTAGCTTGACGTCCAGTGTCATAAACAGAGTGCGTGGCGTTCCTGTGTGTTAGTGTGCATATGTGTGTGTGTGTGTGTCATGGCCAACTTCCACCAGATCCGTGTCCGGTCCGTCTCTGATCCGTCACAGCACCAGATCTGGTTTCTATACTAGTCAATGTGTTAACTTCCACTGGATCCGCCCCGTTGCGTTCCAGCTCCATCTCTGATCCGGCAGGTCTGGAGTCCTCTGGATCAGATACACAAGACTTCTATTTTTGCTGGATGCCGGAGCACGACTCATCAATCTCAACAGAGCAGATGGAGCGGGACAGGAAGTCAGGTTTCACCAAAACAAAATGAAAACATCCGGTTAATTTTCAGAATAAAACACTCTGTGTTATCACCAGATCGTATTTCACTTAACTACAACAACAAACCAAAGTCATGATGAGCAGAGCCAGGCCTGGAGTCAACAGGTCAGAGGTTTTCAGAGGATCAGAAAGACAACATGGATGAGGAGAGGAGGAGGAGGAGAATCCTTCATTCAGTGATTGCCACTGGAAAACCTCGGTCACATGACTCGAGCTGTGCAGGGGTCCTGCTCCATGCTGCGTTCTGAAAACTCAACCGGTGGGTGTTGATGGACGAGAGAGCACGGAGCCGGACCACAGGGGACATTCACGGACCGGACACAGATTTGGTGTAGGCCCCAGGTTAGCATGACCTCATGGAGAACCTGCAGACAAAAACACAATAACAATTTGGAATATTTATATATTCCAAACTTGACCATAATTACCCTTTATGTTTATTAGACCTTTATTTTACCAGGTAAAAATGTTTTGAGAACCAGTTCTCATTTACAAACATGACCTGACCAAGAGGCGCCAACAGGAACACATACACACACACATAGACATATAAACATACAATAGAACAAAAGTGAACAAGTAACAAGCAATGTGCGCGAGGTGGAAAAAAAGTATGTGTGTATATAAAAGTATGCATGTAAGTAAAGTCCAAAGTGATCAGCAGGAGCAACAGTCAACTACAGTATGTTGAAGTTTTAGCTTGAAGGTTGTGAGTGAAGTCAAAGTTGAGAGTTTGAGGGTGTTTTGTAAGATATTCCAGTCGTTAGCTTCTGAAAACGAAAGGAATTACTGCCAGAAACAGTACAAGTACCGGGGTGATGAACTTGATGTATTCACTGGACCTATTGTGATATGAGGCTTGGGTGACGTGAAGAAGAGAGGACAGGTAGGGAGGTGTCTTGCCCAGGATTGACTTGTATACAAAATGAAGTGAATAGACCTCTGACATGTACTCACCTCAGGAATGTTATGTTCCTTATTAAGGAAAATACATTTTGCATGCTTTTTTATCCCTTTACCGAAGGTACAATGTAACTGAAGCCTCAAAATCATGTACCGATTTAATTCAACCTGTGCTAAGGTGTAGGAAAAAGGAGCAACGTCTGTCTTCACAGCACTTTGACTGTATTCTATTCATTTCATCAGCTTGATACAAAATTGGCTTTGGGTTGGTAACAAACATTTCACTGTTTCTCCCTAAATTTGAGTTTTACACTTCCCAACTGATTGACTCAGGGATTAAAGCCAGGTGTATGTTTGAGAGACCATCCCAGCAGCATTCAAGGTGGACACACTGAATCCACTCAAGTCATTTCTCAGTTTCCAGCAAATGCAGAAGCCACCAGCTGGTTAAATATCCTTCCCTGCTCATGGCCGACTTCCTTGCCAATAGGCGGAACCAGTCCAAGCAAGGGTCAGGGTGTGTTTTAAGGACAATTAGGCACACAGACTCAGATTTTATCACTTCATCACGTCATCAGAGTACTCTGTGACCTCTATCTACCCACCGTCGAATAACTTGTCCCAGTTCTTTGGGAAAACATGAGAATAAAAAAACAGACTGTGTGACAAGAACAGCTTGTTTTCATTTTTTCCTTTTAAAATGAAGGTCAGGTAAATAAATAATATTGAAACAGATGAGATTGATATCCTGTACAGACGGTGTGTCTCTCATAAATGGGGGCTGCACGCCATTTCCAATTTGGCCCTCATCCAGAAGATAATGATGTTTCACACCAGTACCTTTTACTGTGGCTTTTGCTGAGACTGTGGAAATAACGTGATGGAATTCTGTTCTTATGTGTGTATGTGTGTGTGTTTGCAGTTATTACCTTTCCTTAACTGTGTGTTGTTGTCCTCACTCTGGTTGTCACACAGGAAATGCAATGCAAGGGAAAGAATGTACAAATGCCAAAAGTGATGGTTGAAAAACACAACCACACAAAAAAACACCCATTATAATTATGTGACCTCAAAACTGCCACTCTTCACTTAAAGGCCATGGGAACCCAAATCAACAAAAATGTTTCACCTATGATATTTCAGACCATATGTAAATACTAAAAACTATGTAAAAATATTACAACTCAACTTCGATCCATCGACCGGTTCGCTAACTTTCTCCAGGACCGGTCCACTAACTGTCCCCAGGACCGGTTCACTAACTATCCCCAGGACCAGTTCACTAACTTTCCCCAGGACCGGTTCACTAACTTTCCCCAGGACTGGTTCACTAACTTTCCCCAGGACCGGTTCACTAACTTTCCTCAGGACCGGTTCACTAACTTTCCCCAGGACTGGTTCACTAACTTTCCTCAGGACCGGTTCACTAACTTTCCCCAGGACCGGTTCACTAACTTTCCCTTAGGACCGGTTCACTAACTTTCCCTTAGGACCAGTTCACTAACATTCCCTAGGACCGGTTCACTAACTTTCCCCAGGACCGGTTCACTAACTTTCCCCAGGACCGGTTCACTAACTTTCCCCAGGACCGGTTCACTAACTGTCCCCAGGACCGGTTCACTAACTTTCCCCAGGACCGGTTCACTAACTTTCCCCAGGACCGGTTCACTAACTTTCCCCAGGACCGGTTCACTAACTGTCCCCAGGACCGGTTCACTAACTTTCCCCAGGACCGGTTCACTAACTTTCCCCAGGACCGGTTCACTAACTTTCCTCAGGACTGGTTCACTAACTTTCCCCAGGACTGGTTCACTAACTTTCCTCAGGACCGGTTCACTAACTTTCCCCAGGACCAGTTCACTAACTTTCCCCAGGACCAGTTCACTAACTTTCCCCAGGACCGGTTCACTAACTTTCCTCAGGACCGGTTCACTAACTTTCCCCAGGACCGGTTCACTAACTGTCCCCAGGACCGGTTCACTAACTTTCCCCAGGACCGGTTCACTAACTTTCCCCAGGACCGGTTCACTAACTTTCCCCAGGACCGGTTCACTAACTTTCCCCAGGACCGGTTCACTAACTTTCCCCAGGACCGGTTCACTAACTTTCCCCAGGACCGGTTCACTAACTGTCCCCAGGACCGGTTCACTAACTGTCCCCAGGACCGGTTCACTAACTTTCCCCAGGACCGGTTCACTAACTTTCCTCAGGACTGGTTCACTAACTTTCCCCAGGACTGGTTCACTAACTTTCCTCAGGACAGGTTCACTAACTTTCCCCAGGACCAGTTCACTAACTTTCCCCAGGACCAGTTCACTAACTTTCCCCAGGACCGGTTCACTAACTTTCCTCAGGACCGGTTCACTAACTTTCCCCAGGACCGGTTCACTAACTTTCCCCAGGACCGGTTCACTAACTTTCCCCAGGACCGGTTCACTAACTTTCCCCAGGACCGGTTCACTAACTTTCCCCAGGACCGGTTCACTAACTTTCCCCAGGACCGGTTCACTAACTTTCCCCAAACAGCTCAGAGTTTAGACAAACAGCTCCGTCTGACACCCGGAGCTGAGCTCCTCTGCGTGAACATACCACACTTCAGCCTCCTCTGCTCCAGGTTCAGATTCAGAGTCAGACAGCTCAAACATGCAGGCTGTGAACTCTCTCTTGACCTGTCAATCAAAGAGTTAAGCCACGCCCACACAGTCCTGAGAAATGCTCTGACCTGTAAAAGAAGCTGTTTTTGAACAGAGTGACTTCAGAGTAATGGATGTTTATTTTCACTCAGATTTTGGTTGAAGCTTGATTACACATTTAAATTTGATATTCTGTGTACATTTTAAATATTCCATTTACATTTCCAGGGCCTTTAAAGCCAAATTTGAAATCCCTGAGGTCACAAAATGACACTCCTAAATGTGTCTTCTTGAAACAGTGTATTATAAATGTCCAGCCCTTCATAAGTCTATCTGCATTCAGGGACCCGAGAGCTTGAGTATAGATGGGATCATCACTAATCACCAGAGACCAGGCACACGGTGTGTAACTTGCGAGCGATCAGACTGACTTAGTATCACATCACAAGAGAGAAAGTTTAGTGAAGAAAAACTGATGAGCAGCAGCAGCAGCAGCGACCTCGAGGCAGTGGAGCGGAGCGAGGACGGATAAGTTGCTCAGTGATGTGAAAAAGTATCTAAAATAAAATGAAAAGTGAGTGAGGGGTCAAACACAGCGGCGCCTCGTCTGTCTCTGCCTCCTTCATGCAAGTTGAGGACAAGAAGGAGCAAGTGGGCGCTGTTAAGTGCTCTATGCGTGGTGGACTGTTAGGGTTCAACTCAGATAACTAAGGCACATTGCTGCAGCTCCTGTTACCTCATCAGTTATTAAAATAATCAAACATCAAATACAAAAAGAATAGAATGATGTATCGGACACACAGACTATAAATAATGGACGTAGTATCCGTGACATCACCCATCTGTTCCTGAGTGCTGTTTTGAAGCCAGTAGGCAGGGCAGCCATATTGGTAATGCTGAACTCAACCAAACTTAATGTGAGGTAAAGAGGTGGGTTTGAGTCTCCTAGCCAACAGCTATGTTCCCGCCTGTCAGTCAAGTCAGTCATGATTTGGGCAAAAACTCCTAATCTTAATATCTTCTGAACCGTACAGTGTGTGTCGATAGAGAAATAATTGACGTAGACCCAAGCCGTTTTTAGAACCAGGCTGTAAACATGTTTATTAATGCTGTAAAAATTGTCTTCTTTGAATGGGTGTGTATGTGGTTTCCTGTGTTTCTGCAGCCAGCCTCAAGCGGATTCTCGATGAATTGCAGTTTATAACACTTCCACATGGGCTTCATATTTTGAGACCAAGGTTGCCGCTTGATCTGACATTATGAACAGTGTTTTCTATGGTGACTGTTATTGCCAATATGCCTCATTCACCAACATCATCATAAGATGTTTCTCTCAGATGTTTACACACCAATTCAAAGAAGACGATCTTTACAGCAGAAATAAACATGTTTACAGCCTGGTTCAAAAGACGAGTGTAGCCTTGATAGCTCATTTCTCGATCGACACACACTGTATGGGGTGAATTTTTTTATTAGGTGGCAATTTCGAAGATATTAAAGGTGACATATCACGCTTTTTTCATCAATATATATTGGTCTAAGAGGTCCCCAAAACATGTCTTTAAAGTTTATGCTAAAAAAAACACTTTGAAATCAGATTTTGGTCTGCCTGAAAAACCCTCTTCTTCAGCCCTCCTCAGAACGGTCTGTTTTTTCTCTGACCACGCCCCCTCAGGAAGTGGATGTGCCCTCGGCTCTCCAGCACGTTGATCAAGTGTTTACATGAATCTGATCCTGACGAAGAGGCGCCTGCAGCAGGACCTTTCTGAACCATTGGTCACAGATTTATTGTTTCTTGTTGTTTTATTTGTCAGTATGTCGACGTGTGTCTTGGTACACAGCTACGAACATGTAGCTATGTGGCGTTGCTAACTAGCGCTAGCACTTATCCATGATAAATAAAAATCATCCACTAGATCTTCAAATCTGCAGACGTGGGGAGTAAAACCGACCTTTGTGTTTATTAAGACAGCCTACAACTAGCATGCCTCCCTCCTAAGCTCCTTGTTAGCACACATGTGTGCAGGTAATGAAAAACAGAGGAGGGGTTGAGTTGTATTTTATACAGTCTATGGGCTGAACAAGCTCCCAGCTCTGACTGCAGTTACAGACCGGATATTGTTGTGACGTAACAAAAACCCTGAAAACTGAAACGGCTCGTTTCACACACATTTACAGAAAGGTGGAGAAATCAGAACAGGGGCAGAATGGATTATTTTCATTCTCGGGGGGTTTGTAGACAGGGACACATATTTCAGGTAGAGAACCATTAAAAAGTTGATTTTGCATGATATGTCACCTATAAGATTACAGGTCTTCCAATGAGAGGCACAGCTCACTTGATTGACAGGCGGGAACACTATAGCTGTTGGCGAGGAGGCTCAAAGCCCGCCTCTTTACGTCACACTAGCTTGACAGAAGTTATGTTGAGTTCAACATTCCCAATAAGGCTCCCGCCGACAATTGGCCTCAAAACATCATGAAACAGATATGTGACGTCATGGATACTACGTCCATTATTTATACAGTCTATGGGCAGGTCTTTAGCCTTTAGCCGCTAACAACTAAAATGTTCCCACCTGTGGATAGATGGACAGAGTGTACTAAATATTTTTACAATTCTCAGCTCTGACTGTTCCTGTCACTCACTTCCTCAGCCTATTCATTTTAGTGCCTCTCTTTTTGGAGCTGACAGGAAGCCTCTATCAGAGAGAGTGGAATGAGTGCCAAAATATAGGCTGACCCTGATGGAGCTTTGTTTCACCGCACTCAGACCAATCCATGAACTTGTCATTCAATCAGATGAAAACATGTCTACACAGGGAAAAGTCTCACATGATAATAACCAGATTCAGTAACTTTAACTCTTCTTAAGTGATTAGTTGATGAAAACAACAAAGACTCTCTGCTGGATCCTTTCAGTCTTTGTGCTAAGCTAAGGTGTAAAGGAGTTGGATTTGTATTGATTGTCCTCTTATTAAATTGATATTGATCTTGTCATTGACTTGCTAATATGACGGCGTATAAGTGAATTTCTTATTAAGCTTGTTCTTTTAAGAAACCCCTTAGGTAGTCATGACCCAAGTGCCAGCGATGGGTGGAAGCAAATCCATTAAACCTGAGCAACTTAAAGAGCTCCCTGCCCCTGCACAGCTTACCTGTCACTGAGACGCTTTATCTTGGTATTCCTGTCAGGGCACAAGTGGCCATGCCATAATCTCTTTAGCGAGGTGTGTCAGGATCTTTATCTGAGGGCCAAGACATTCAAAAAACCATCAGCGTTCCTCTTCTTTCTCTTATTTTATTCAAGCCTCAAGTGCAAAGGAAAGAGTACAGAGTGATGTTATGAATTCTCTATTGTCACAATAATGTAGCATTTGTATGGATGGATCTGGAGGATAGTCTGCTGGAGCTTTGTTGTGACAAAAATAGTGGAGTAGTGGCATTTCGGGTACAAGCCGGTCTGATGCTGAGTCTGCTTTCCATCTTATGCCTGCGATGCTCAGCAGCTAAACTCAGATTACAAAGGTAATTTACAGATTAAACAAAGGGCCGGAGGAAACAGCAGTCAGTGAGAGATATGCAGAGCCATCACACAGATGACAAGATGTAAAAGAAACATAACTATCACACAACAACACAACATACCAAATGATCAATGCATACTTTAAAGGTGCATTTCGACCAAGAGTTCCGGGGTCTTTTAGCCCCCAGAACTACTTTCCTCTGAACTAAAAGGTTCCTGTGCCCCCATTGTTGTCTGCGTTTTGACCGCGGACTGAAGTCCCGGGTAGATTGTGCAAATCAGGCCAGTGACGTATGGAGAAAAAAAAAGTAAATGCACTACACCACCAGACCAGTAGAGGGCAGTAACACAAAGACAAATGCCATTCATCACAGATGACACCATAGAAGCAGACGGACAGGCAGGTATCATTATGAGCAACACAACAGTTAGCCTGTTAGCATGAAGAGACTCAGCTGGTGCTGTTTTAGATGGTGCTATATTTCATCACAGATGGATTCACTGAATCAACACGTGAGAGGAGATAAGCACGAGTAGCAAAGACGTTTCAACACGGCTTTAAAATCCTTTTGAACTCAAAAAGCCGTGGCAGAGATTGACCGGTGTTTTGGTTTAAACAGCAACCCTGTTAACTGGAGACTTTCAGCCGGATGCATCCCTCATAAACGTCTTTAGACGATCATTAAATATCTGATGAGGATATTTTGAAATCTTAATAAAAACTAAGCTAGTTTGCATTCCCAGGAACTCCCTCTGTGTTTCAACAGCTGTGTAAACTCCACAAACACTGACATGTTCAGCTGAAGGTCTCCAGTTTACAGGGTCACTTTTAAAACCGTAACATCGGGAGAGACGCATTCACGGTGGGCTGAGAGAAGACTACTGTTACAAGCTGCTAAATCAAGAGAATCACAGCTTCTTCTTTTGAAAAGTACACACACATACAAAAAAGATAGAAGAAATAAAAACTAATGAAAGAAAGAGAAATCAAGTGAATCATAGATGTGTGTGATGTTATTGTGGACGGAGGGAGGAATAAAAACACTGCGGTTAATCTACCAATCAGACAAGTTCAGCATTGCAGGCCCTGCCCCCCGAAAGTCCCGGGACCTTTGAAAAGTACTACCCCCCTAGCAGGGGCATTTTAGGGGGGAGATTATCTACCCCTGAACTAAATTTAGACCCTGGGTCCACCGGTTGAAACGCATGTAGTTCAGGGGTAAAGTTCCTCCAGTTGAAAAACGCCTCAAGAGCATCATAGCTTCTAGAAGATGTTTGTCTTACAAAGGGAAGCCATGTTTCCATCTAATGGCTTCACAAGTAAATGTTAATTTTGGCTTAAAGAACATTGTATGAGCATGAGGTACACTTTCATGTCTCTTCTCCTTTAGGCTTGTGACCTGTAATGGATGGCAGTCAGGCTGTATTAAGTGACCTGTATTGATGACCCAGCACCAAGTGATAATGTGCTGAGGGAAAAACAACTAAAACAGACGGTGTCCTGGTCCACCTTTAAGTGACTACATGCTGTTGCTTATTACCAAGGCATGGTGCTTATCTGTGATATGATTACATTTTGACATTCTGTATGAATTTTAAATATTCTGTTTACCTCTCCTGAGCCTTTTACAGTTTTAAACATGTGTACCAGTGGAGGTTAGCATTTCTGAATGACCGTCTCACACAGCCTTACTGAAAATGAAGCAGTCATATTTCAGTTGTCGTATTTCCAGTTGAACATGATTCATCAAAATGGAGAAAACACTCATCTTCCACGTCCCTGTTTTCTCCTGTCTTTCTCTTCTCTGTTCCAAGCGACGAGACATTAAGTTGAACAAAACAGCTCATGCAGTGTACTTATCAGTTATGTTGGACACTTTAATTAAACTGTTACCTTAATCTGGGCATTCTCACTTATCTTGTTGTTTGTATTAATGTGAAAATAATGCATGTGTGCACTCAGGCTGTGTGTTGCTGCTGGCTTACTCCTAACGCAGTCAGCTCATTACAGCAGGGTCTATTTTTAGCCCGGTGTGATTGAAATCGTGGTCCTGAGGGGGCTGAGAGCAGAAAGAGAAAGAGGATTGAACGGGGGAGGAACTCGGGGTCAGCCCCAGTCTGAAAAGGAAATCGTGGGTGCACAGCTGCTTTTTGCTCGTGTCACTGAGACAATCACTGTTCCTCAAGAGGATCGTGTTGAGGGCGTCAGTATCACACAGGCAGACACAGGATCACACGACGGCTTGCTGCACAGCCCTCTACCGCTCAAAGGAAAAATGAGTCTGCACTTCTGTTTTTTGCTTTAAGATCTAGAAATCATCATTGTTCATAAATATATGAAATGTGTTCTTCCTGTTAGGAAATAGCATGTCACCTAGGGCTGCAACTAACGATTACTTTTGGTGTCAACTAATCTATCCATTAGTTTTTGGATTAGTCGATTAGTCACGATTATTTGCCTCAAGTATTTTGGACTGCTTCAGTCTGCATTGTGGTCTCATGTCCTTGACTATCATGTTGAGAACAGTGTTGTAGTACTCGAGTCCAGGACTCGGACTCGAGTCCTATCGAGTCACGTTTTGCAGGACTCGTGACTTGGACTTGGACTCGAGCACTGATGACTCGTGACTTGACTTGGACTCGAGCGCTGATGACTCGGACTTGGGGTCGGACTCGAGCATTGACTGCAAAAGGACCCGGATGATAGAGAGGAGGACTCGGGCTTATATATTGATACCGACTGTTTTAACGTTCATGTTAGATTTTGTATGTTTCATAAAATGTATTCCGTTCAGAGCGAGGGCTGGCATGAGTGTTCGCCTGCATGCGCATGACGTGACGTCTGCCAGGATTAAAAGACGTTACCAGCCGTGCATTTTTCTTTCAAAGATTTCACAGTAAATGCAGCGAGAGCAGAGCGACATGTTGGAGATTTAAGAGACCCTAAAAGGAAAGAGACCAGCTCAAACTTTAACAGACATCTGTACAGGATGAACCCAAAAGTGAGAGAGATGCTAAAGTTACTGAGACCATTCATCACTTTACTGTGTTAGTGTAACGGTAATATTAGCGACTAAAACAACTAAACCAAAGTTATTAAGTTGTTTGATTTATTGTTAGTTTATTGGACACCAGCAGTGATCCCAGTGCAGCAGAATCTCTGAGCGTGTCCCCTCATCAACTGAAGCGCAGCTGAAGTGCATTTACGCACGTCACACAACGCTGTGACTTCATTCATAAATTAATCTACACACACACCGGCCGGATTTCATTAGAATCTCACTGCAGTGGCAGTCAGACCTCGTCAATTTACTAAAATCGAAACTGAAAATCAAACCGGCCACGGCGCTGGGGGAGAGCGGATCGTACAGGATCAGACACATTTCAAATGTCCAGGAAAAACTTCAGATTCTCTGATGTCTTATTAAACAAGATAGATTCTCATTAAACAGTCTGTAGTGTTCTCGTGCTCTAACGTCTTCTGGTAAAAAAAAACCCCAACAACATTCACCTCTCCCTGTGTCCGCCCCTCTTATCTTATCTGCCCATCCAGGTGAAAACCATCAAACTATCAAAATGCTTACTAAAATAAAATAATGATAATGCACATGACATTACCCTTAATACAAACAACAACATATAAATGACATAAAGTAAAATGATTATGAATATATTAGAATAATTTATATTTATGGCATAAAATGATGGAAATAGCTCCAACACTAATGTTAATGAAATAAATGTGTTTCCTACACATCCAAAAGGTCCCACACAGCCAGACCAGGTCCACACAGCCAGACCAGGTCCACACAGCCAGTCTAACAGTCAATAGTTTGGATTCAAACGGCTGCCCTCCTTGTAATATATAATATTATCGGTGAGGACTCGACTTGGACTCGGACTCAAGTCATGAGGACTCTACTCGGACTCGGACTCGTATTTTTCTCTGGTGACTTGGACTCGGACTCGGACTCGAACACAGAGGACTGAGGACTCGACTCGAACTCGGATTTGGGGACTCGACTACAACACTGGTTGAGGATGCTCTCTGTCAAGACCTCGACCATTTGAGGGGTGCATGAGCCTCTCCTCATCACAGACTCATCCACACGCCTTTCCTTAGCACAACTCAAACAGAAGGAACAAAACAGAGTATTGTTGTTATTGTATGGATGTTATTCAGGATGTAGGATGTTTGCGTTTAAAGTGTTGGTGCGTTGCCGTGGAATGAGAGATGCACTTCACATAGTTTGCACTTCACCTGTTTCTCTGCTTTGTTCTGGATAAAACTCTCTCAAACTTTGGACGTTCTGGGTTTGGGTTTTTTGAGCCTCATCGTCAGTGCGTTCCTCCAGAGTTCATGTGTTCTTCTTCTCTGTTTCCATGCAGAATGTAAACAGTGGGAGCGATACTGCCCCCTGTATGTTTGGTTATGCACTGCAGCTACAAATGAACATGCACCGACCGACATGTGGTTTTATCATACAACAATAACAATTAACAACAATACTATGACGTGGCGACATTTTCCACGTCGACAAATTTTTATCTTTTAAAGATCCATATGAATGCACAGCTCCTCCTCATTCTGCTCCAGACACAGCCTGAGTCTCCTCCTGCCTGCATGTTGGGGCCGCTCCTCTCCTCCACAACAAACCTCGATTCGCTCCTCTGTTTTTAGGGGAAACACATAGTTGAGATATTATATTCAGAGAGAATAACAGCATTTCTGTTTGCAGCCTTGTTAGTCTCGGTAAACCAGCATGAATTTGAATATAGCTTTTCCTCATGACTCCGTCTAACCCCTCCCCTCGGAGCTCGGAGCTCCTCCAAAACGACGCCCCCCCCCCCCCCCCCCCGCTCACATGCACGAGCGCCACTGATTCTCGACCATATGATCGTGACTGATTCAAAACCGGTCCTCACCAAAACATTCTCATAGTGAAAGTTAAAAACACAAACAAACATGGCTGCTGTTAGTACTCACAACTATCATGCTAGCATTATCCAGTTGTCCTGGTGACACGATATCAGGAGAAAAGTTATAACACATATATAATACTGTAACAGCTCTACTGTTTGTTAAACGTGTTCAGTGTAGATGTTCTTAATTCCTACAGTGTTGACGGTCAGTGAAGGCATCAGGAGAGGTGTAGAGTGTGCGAGTGGGAGATACAAGAGGAGAAGTTTTTCATTCATTCAAACATTGATTGTTGTTTTGTTGGTTGGCGTGATCACGGCCGACAGTGACCGGTTATTAAAGATCAACGTGTTCACCAATCGGCTCGTCATCACTACAGCATCCGGACGGACGCTACAATAAATCTATATTTTCTGTAGGACTTACTGAACGTCATTAATTATTCTGCTTGTTGGTGAGAGCTTTTTAGACTCTGATCCGGACTACAGTCCTGAGCAAAGCACTTCATCAGGTCAGAGGAGACAGGCCCGAGGACGAGCGAGAGGGGCAGTAAATAGAGTCAGGGGAAGTAGAGGCAGGAGACGGGGACTCGGAGGAGTGCACGCCGGGGAAATGTACGTGCAGGAGGAGGGCAGAACGGCTGGACGGGATTTGATTGGTTTAAAATTTGGGGAGCCAAAAAACGGTGATTGGTTGGTGTTTTCCCAGGTTTACTCTGGCTGTAGATAGCAGTTTTTCTTCACTCTTTTTTAGGAACACATTATGTATTGATTGCCATCAAGACATAAAGATCATTTTAACCAGTATGACAAAAAGTGGATCTAAATCTGATTACCAACCCCAGCTTTAATTCTGCATCATGAAAATAAGCATGCTAGATATGAAGGTCAGAGTGTTTACACATTTGCATATTTTCTCAGGGGGGATCATTTCCCCCTAACCTTAAATTTTGACATGTATTTGTCCTCCTCGGATGACGGGACATCTGATGAAAGATAGGAAGAACAATAGAGCTCAGTTTGAGTTCAACCATGGATGCTATGCTAAGGATTCAGTCTAGATACATGAAGCTCATGCTCTAACCATACACTGTATGATAAATGGATCCTTGAAGTGCCATCTGTTCCTGAAGCCCTGTTTTGAAGCCGATCTTCGGCGGGTGCCATATTGGAAATGTTGAACTCTAACTTTGTCTGAGCTAGTGTGAGGTAAAGAGGCGGGCCCAAGCGGCAACCTCCGGTCTCAAAGTATGAAGCCCATGCGGAAGTGTTATCAACTGCAGTTCATGGAGTGTCCACTTAAGGGTGGCTGCAGAAACACAGGAAACCACATACACACCCATTCAAAGAAGACGATCTTGTGTGTGCTCATAGAGAAATGAGCTATTCAGACTAAACAGTTTTTTGAACCAGGCTGTAAACATGTTTATTTCTGCTGTAAAGATCGTCTGATTTGTAGCTGTGAGATTTTAAAGTCTTACTGTGTCTGTGTTGTGCAGGTACCTGCCTTGGGACTACGGTTGAAATTTAGCATCTGTGCTAAGTCCGGCGCATTTACATTGATGCTCAATGCATTAATGTTGATTAATGTGTATTGTCCCAACTCAATACATAAATAAATGAAATGAGATATGTGAAATATTTCATCTTCATCATGAGGACCGCCATATATATTGAAAATCAGCGTCTTGGCTTCAAAAATGTCTCCATCAGTTGCCATGGCACTCCCTCCATTAGTAGTTGGTAAACTGTAATACAGTGAGAACCAAAGTGAGCATTATTGTTCATGGTACCACACTGCTAGGAATAATGGCTTCAATACCAGAACGAGAGGAAAATGATAAGATTGGCTTGAAAATTATACCAGAGAAGCAAGCTCAAACTCTCGCTGTTTTAAATGAATGAAAATCCGGAATTAAGGGTCTTGTTCTAAAATAATAATAATCCTCTCTAATGTTTTCATCTCTCTTTGTTCAGTGTGCTGTGCTTCTGTCATTAGGTAGTAATAAGCCAGACGTCTAGCCAGCAGGCTCCGAATCATTCCACTTGGCACTCTGCACGCCCCCCGAGAGGGTATGGAGACTAAAAATAATCAAGGAATCAGTGAAATTTGTTCTTGAAAGGCACAGCCAGTGCCTCCATCAGCAATATGTGGAGAGATGATATAGACCGCATAGGAGGAGAAGCGGGACCTTGGATGATCCCTCCACCCGCTTCAGCCCATTGCCTGAGTCAGCGAGTGCTCCTTCACAATAAACTGCCACTTTTAATTTCCCCATCTTTCGCCCACTTGGCTGCTCGTCCCGTCCCACCACGCCAAAGAATACCTCTGAGTACCCCTGAGTAATTTTTTGTGTCCACTTTCTGCTCATCAATGTGGAACACAGCCAGCAAGTCACACCAACTGCCCCCCCACCCCCCACAACCACCAATCAGACTCTCCCCACTCCTCAGGCTTTCTCATCATTATACCTCCATCTCATTACATAGCACAATAGCTTTTCGCTGCTGCAATTATAATTCCCTACAATGAGTTTTTGATGCTTCAGTCCTGAAAACACAGCAGTTCTACTGATGGGATGGTGAGACACTGTGTGCTGGCTGAAACACCTGACCTTCATCACACTCAGGGCGATACAGCTGTTTCCTGGTTATAACAGAGATGATGTTGTGCTTCATTTTAATCGATGTCCCTCTCTTGATCTCTTCGCAGACTTTAGAAGCGGTGATGAACTTCAAGTACTCGGGCGGAGTAGGCAAAGTGGAAGGTTACTACAGGGAGCTGTCTCTGGGAGTCCATGTGGATGTGGAGCCATCTGTTTTCTTCACCAGAGTCAGCACCCTCCCTGCAACCAGGTAACACAGCCTCCACAAGGGATTGGAAAGGATTTTAGAATGCTAGAATATCTGTTCACTTATTTAAGAGAGTTAATGTAAAAAATTCTCATTTTAAAAGTACCATTTTCATAGTTTTCACCGGTGCCTGGTTGTAATACGGTATTCCCGCCAGACAGTTGCTAAAGAGCGTGTTAAAGCTGTTTGCTAACTGCATTAAGTAACAGAAGAAGAAGAATGGTAACTGCATTAAATAGCAAAAGAAGAAGACAACATGCTGGAAATATGTGTGAGATTAAGAAACAGAGAAAATTGCAGAGACTGAGCATTACTGTGAAATGTAAACATAAGGCGTTTTTCGACCAGAGGAACTGAAAAGCCCCTGCTAGGGGTACTTCTCTTGAATGTTTTTGAAGGCCGTAAAGTAATTTGGTATTGCGCCCTCTACTCTTAGAAGTTTGCATGTTGCTCATTTGATTTAGCCGCAGCAGTGTCTGTTCATTGAAGTTCATAAGAGTGATCTGGACTTTTTGAGAGGGGTCCACCTGCAGACCTCCACTCTCAACTCCTCAGATTTATTTGGCAAAATAAAAGACCCAGAATTTGATTACAAATAATTAAATGTTCAAAAGAAAATGGAGGCCTGAACTTGCCTAACTTAGCAAAAATATTATTGGGCTGCCCAACTCAAATCTATGACTGCATGGTTGGCTCAAAATAGGGATACTTTATGGGTGGATATGGAAAAGAGTGATTGCCTGAAAATTATCTTAGACACAGTCCCATTCATGAGAAGAAATGTATGGAGAAAGAATAAATTAGATGGGGCCAAAACCACCTTAAACATATGGTCAAAGGTAAGAAAAATGTTACGCCTTCCGATGTCCATATCTAGAGCAATCAAGATTGCACACAATACAGACTTCTTACCATGCACAATAGACACAGGGTTCCAAAGTTGGGAGGAGAGGGGTCTAATTGTTGTAAGTCAGTTATTTGAAGGAGGAGATCTGATGTCCTTGGAATAACTTTGACAGAAATACAACCTTTCACCCCATGACTTCTTTCAATATCTCCAAATAAGGCATTATTTACAGAAACATGATGAATGGGAAAAATGATGTGCTTTACCTTCTACACTAGAATTTTTTTTTTTTATGTTAACAATTAAAGGAACTGTTAAAAAGAAGGTTATTTCACATCTATACAAAATTTTACAAGAAGACTCAGAAGATAGTACTTTGGATACAAAAAGAAAATGGGAATTGGAGATGAATACCATAATTTCAGATGAAGATTGGGAAACATCCTGCAGAGTGGAACATGGAGAAACAGGTAGCCCCATCTGGAGGGAATTTGACTGGAAAACTAGGATGGGGATTTTTGACCCTCCTCTGGTGACCTCCAAATTTGGTAGATCCTCAAATAAGTGCTGGAGGGGCTGTGGCCTGGTTGGAGACCATACACATATATTCTGGGACTGTCCAAAACTAAAAACATATTGGAAAGGTATTCAACTTGACATTCAAAACACAGAAAAACCAAGAGGGGTCCAGCTGCAGACCTCCACTCTCTTAATCCTGACGTCACTTCCTTCTGCAAGAGAGTCGGCTGAGAGTGGAGGTCTGCAGCTGGACTGTCTCGGACTGTTAACATTAACTTGCAATCGCAGAACCTGTGTTATCTGGATCTGAGATGCTTGGACCCAGTCTGAACTCTCTCAGGGCTCCTGGTGTGACCATTGCTCACCAGCCCAGACGTCCTTGTTTGTGCATCGTCATTGTTTGCAGGAGTTGGAGTCATGAGATAACATCCGAGCAGATATTTAGCTGAACTGAACTTTAGCTGTTGGAGTTATCTGTTTCAGGAGACCAAGTGTGGTTAGATGCGTGTGAACTGATGCTGGTAATGCATTATGATGACCAACTGCAGCCAATGTCTGCTGTAAGACCAGTGAAAAAAACTACAAGGATTACAAAAAGGAAGGAGAACATTGAACACTGAAAAATGGAGAGAGTGTAAATAGAGACGACTTATCCCAACCCAGTGATCAGATAATTGTCTTTAGAGTGCTAAACATTTTTACTCACACCCCCTCTTGTTCCAGTAATGGGTGATAAACCTCAACTCTAAAGTTTCATTCTACCTCACATACGATATATTGCAGCACTTTTTTCCTCCTGAGTGGTTGAACAGATATCGACCCTCCCTGTAACCACTGCAGTAACACTTTGGCTATGACATTACTGCTATCAAAACCAGAATACTCAGAAGGTCAGATTGTGGCAGACATGAATGGATGTTAAATGGATATTCAGTCTTTTCCTTTGCTCTTCCTTTCCCTCATGCACATACACATACATTACTACACACACACATTCCCAGTGTCCCACTACACTCCACTTTTCTGCTCCACTACTCTCACAGAATAACTCCAAGCCATGAAGACTGATCGTGGTCGTAAAATGGCCACTTTAGGTGTATCATTGGCTGTAATAATATCTGCAGGTTAAACCATCCATCTGGGCTCGGTGCTGATTCACATGAACATGTGTAGAACATGAGCAGGAGGTCAACGCGTCTCTCCTCCTCCTTACAGCAGCACCCTCTGCCTCATTCCAACGACACACAGGCTCAAGGTAAATCCAACCAATGCACGTGTTCAGGAAATCATATCAGTAGTTCTATCTAGTATTTGGTACCATTTTTACAAATTTCTCAGATCCAAGGATTTGATAAGAAACGTGCATTTCGTTTCACTTTTCGGTTCCTAACAGCGCCTTAAAGGTGACATATCATGCAAAATCGACTTTTTAATGGTTCTCTACCTGAAATATGTTTCCCTGGCATGTCTACAAACCCCCCGAGAATGAAAAGAATCCATTCTGCCCCTGTTCTGATTTCTCCACCTTTCTGTAAATGTGTGTGAAACGAGCCGTTTCAGTTTTCAGTGTTTTTCATACGTCACAACAATATCCGGTCTGTAACGGAGTCAGAGCTTGGAGCTTGTTCAGCCCATAGACTGTATAAAATAATACTGAATCCCCCCTCTGTTTTTCATTACCTGCACACATGTGTGCTAACAAGGAGCTTAGGAGGGAGGCATGCTAGTTGTAGGCTGTCTTAATAAACACAAAGGTCGGTTTTACTCCCCACGTCTGCAGATTTGAAGATCTAGTGGATGATTTTTATTTTTCATGGAAAAGTGCTAGCGCTAGTTAGCATAGCTACATAGCTACATGTTCGTAGCTGTGTACCAAGACACACGTCGACATACTGACAAATAAAACAACAAGAAACACAAAATCTGTGACCAATGGTTCAGAAAGGTCCTGCTGCAGGTCAACGTGCTGGAGAGCCGAGGCCACATCCACTTCCTGAGGGGGCGTGGTCAGAGAGAAAACAGAGTGTTCTGAGGAGGGCTGAAGAAGATGGCTTTTCAGGCAGACCAAAATCTGATTTCAAAGTGTTTTTTTGAGCATAAACTTTAAAGACATGTTTTGGGGACCTCTTAGACCAATATATATTGATGAAAAAAGCGTGATATGTCACCTTTAAAGGATTCAGGATTAAACCTCAGTAAGAATTTTGCAGTCCACAGATTTTTTTCTATTCTGCCAGGCAGTGGCGTGTCCAGAGGGGTGGCCAAGGGTGGCACTGGCACCCCTGAAATGTAATTGGCCACCCCAGGGGCCACCCCAAAATCCTAAACTATGATTGGCTGTTTGCCTTGTCAGAGGTGGGGTTTCTGTTAAAATCTATAATTTGGGATGAGTTAAAAGGCTGAGAGTAGATTTCTTTATTAGTGCCCTCAAATGTGACTTTAAAAAAAACCTCTTTTGTAAGTCCTCAAAGAATTAAGCTTAGAACATGTATGCCACTTTGTCATGTTTTTATTTTTAAGTCAAAAGGAATATAACAACCTACTTTAATGAAAGTAGGTTGTGAAGACAGAAAGGGTAAATGTTATTTATTTGTAAATGCATTGGCCACCCCTGCCTATGTGAGAGCCTCAGTTGGGCCACCCCGGTAAAAAGGTTCTGGACACGCCCCTGCTGCCAGTACCTGTGACAGCGTAACATTACGTCACATGCGACGCAGCAAGTCAACAAAGTCGCGAGGACAGTATCATGGCGGACAGCGATAAAAGAGCTAAAGTTTGGCTAAGCTTCACTAAAAATGATACCAACACAGCACAGGGGGGGAAATACGTCCTATAAATAGACTGTATAAATAATGGACGTAGTATCTGTGACGTCACCCATCTGTTTCTGAAGAGCTGTTTTGAGGCCAATCGTCGGCGGGAGCCATATTGCTGCTGTCGAGCCAGTGTGAGGTAAAGAGGTGGAGTTTGAGCCTCCTTGCCAACAGCTACAGTGTCCCTGCCTGTCAATCAAGTCAAGTCTCATGGGGAGACTGGTAATCTAAATATCTTCAAAATTGCAGCGTTAGAAAAAAAATCCCCACCCGTACAGTGTGGCTATCCAGAAATGATCTATCCAGACTACACTCGTTTTTTGTATGTGGTTTCCTGTACTTCCAGAGCCAGCCTCAAGCGGATCCTCAATGAACTGCAGTTTTTAGCACTTCCACATTGGACTTATATTTTTAGCCTGGAGGTGGCCGCTTGGTCCTATAACAGAGGTCTAGGGCCTCTACAGTTGCGCCGAATAGAGCGGCTCCACTATGGTAGCGTGTAGGGATGGGTACCGAATTCAGTACTTTTATAGGTCCCGACCGAATTCCGTCGGTACTACCGAGTACCGACTCACGTAAAATCAAACGGTACCATGTTTCGGTACCTAAACGCATCCCTGTGACTGTGAGGGAGTGGAAGAGTAGGAGAGTGTCCATACTTTCACCCTGTAATAAAGTCAGAGACTGACCGGGTGGACGTCTCTGCTCTCTGCAGCTGCGTGGTAGCGCGCCAAACAGAGCCTGCAGCTGATGGGCGCGCGCACTCACCGTGAGGCAGAACTGCAGGATTCAGTTTATTTTCTACAGTCTATGGTTGAGACTGACCCTCTCGCTCCGACTACCTGCCCTGTTTATAACCGTTCCTGTGTGCGTGAATGCCCAACAAGTAAGTTGTGTGTCCTGTTATTATAAAGACACGGAGAACTGACTTTTTCCCGTCCGCAGACATTCACGTGTGTTCATTGATAAACTCCAGAAAGAGCAATGAGACGCCACGAGCACGTGTCAGCTAATATATCTAATCACCTATATAATCCTGTTTCTGTTCATTTCATTTTAAATTAAATAAATATGTTAAATTAGACAAATTTGAGTTTTGTTTTTTTTAATTAACATTAATTACCAGATAAACACACATAAGTACCGAAAATTGGTACCGTTGCGTACCGGTACCGATACCCAGTACCTGGGAACCGGTACCGTATCGGTTCAAATGTGAAAGGTACCCATCCCTAGTAGCGTGACTCCTGTGAAAGAATCACAGAGGCTGAGCTTCCGGTTCAGGTGCTTTAATCGGAGAAGAATGTGGTGTATCTGGCAATGACACACATGTCTTCCCTGAAGTCTGCAGCTCACTAGCCATGGATGCACTGAGAGCCTCACAGACCAGGGCTGTTTCCGAAATCGCCTACTATACTAGCAGTACGTACTGATATGTCCAAAATTCAGTATGTAGTAAGTAGTATGTGAACAATAGCAAAATCTGCAGTATGCCAAAACTCCCCGGATGTCTACTGATTCGGGAAAATATCTCAGTGTGCATCGGACCAGTCTGCCTCGCGTACTGTTTCCCATAATGCACAGCGCTCGTTCTGCTTTTTCTTTTTCCTCATTTTTTGACGGGAGGAAATCCGTTTTTGGGTGCTGTGAAGGTTATCAAATTCCATATAAACCACTTCCTAACTTTTTAAATCATAAATGGATGCTAAATAAGCTTTTTATTTATCGGCTTCGCCGTTGTTTACTTCCGCCTTCCGAAACCGGAAATCCAGCGAAGTCTGGCTCAGCATGCTGCATGACAGATCGGACAGAACAGTCAGACTACATACTAAATTCAAATGCAGTATGTAGTAGGCAATACCTACTACCTACTACATTAGTAAGTAGTATGTAGCAGGCCGTTTCGGAAACAGCCCAAGACTTACTGGAGCCGCTAATTAACACTAGATCTGTTAAAGGGACAGCAACCATCCCAGTGACTTAATACAATAATATATGACAGAACATACAACTAATACAACAGTCATATATTTTAACCTTCTGAGGACATTCAAAAGGCTTTCCTCCAATATGACTTCACACGGCATGAATTTGAGTGAAGATCTGTCGTCGATGTACTGCAGTCCCCCCACCAGCCGTACAAAACACAGCTGAGCTCTCATTCACATCCATACAGAGCTAAACAAATCATGTCTACAAATATTACAAATATATTTTTGCTGGATATGAGTTCACAAAGCTCCCCTCCTCCCGGGCCCTACGTGCGGTCCCTCTCATGCATAAACTCTGTTCACTTTAGAGATGAAGGGCGATTTGAACATACATTTAGAAACTGACTCGATCATTTGTTGAATAAGTCCAAAGAGGTGTAAAAGTTTCAAACCTCTTTTTACCTGCTGCATCATTGTCAGGTGTTGACATCAAACTGCCTCCTCTCATCCACTCTGACAGGATGCTCTCCCAGCCGTGACATCCTGCTGTTAGATGATGGAGCAGAGATGTACAGCAAAGCTTTTCTCAGCGGAAGCTTATTTTTTCATACGGAGGTGCAGTGTCACAAGTGCAGATTGTCTCTTTAACATTCAACCTTTACTGCTTTCATAAAAGGGTTTTCCATCATGACCCTGTTTATGAGTCACAAACGAGGGGCTTCACTGTGGCATACAATGATAGCAATTTTATTTATAAAGCACATTTCATGACACAAGCTCAATGTGCTTTACATGGAGAATTAAAAACATAAAATCATTTTGTTAATAAATAGAATAAATAAAAACAGAAAAACAATACACCCAACATACATCAAACACAGCAATCAAACAAACAGCAATTGTTGCTGCACATGCATCCAGTCACAACAGTCATCATATCATTAATTCATACGCTTGAGAATATAAATCTGTTTTTAGTCTTTTTTTAAAAGTGGAGACAGCAGTGATGGATCTGAGGTCAGCAGGCAGTTTGTTCCAGAGAGAAGGACCTCAGTAACTAATGGCTCGTTCACCAGACTTTGATTTGACTCTGGGCACATTTAAAAGACTTCCACCTGATGACCTAAGGATCCGGGTCGGGTTATAGACTGTGAGCAAGTCAGAGATGTACTGTGGTGCTGAACCATTGAGGGCTTTATGGACTAATAATATGATTTTGAAAGTGATTCCGTATTGAACTGGGAGCCAGTGAAGTGTTTTGAGAACCGGGGTGATTTGGTCATATTTCCTTGTGTGTGTCAGGATTCTAGCTGCTGTGTTCTGGATGAGTTGGAGCCGTCCTATGGAGTGTTTGGACAGACCTGCGTACAGTGCGTTACAAAAATCTAACCAGGTTGATATGAAAGCATGAACTAATTTCTCTGTATCAGTTTGGAATATGAATGATTAGAGTTTGGAGATGTTTTTAAATGGTAAAATGATGTTCTTGTTATATTGGTAATGTGGTATTCAAAGTGAAGGTCGGAATCTAAAATTATACACCAAGATTTCTTACTTGATCACAGTGTTTTAAAGAAATTGAACTCAGATGTAGCTGGATGTTTTCCCTCTTGGTTTTTGGGCAAGTATTTCAGTTTTTTCTGAGTTAAGTTTTGAAAAGTTTGAAGACATCCAACAGTTGATATACTTTATGCATTTCAATAGTTTATTGACAGGACTGAGAACGTTGGATGAAAGGGAAATATATAACTGTGTATTGTCTGTGTATGAATGGTAGGAAATATTGTGTTTTTTCATAACATGTATAAATTAAAGAGGAGAGGGCCATGGACTCACTCGTGGAGGTAACTTGTAATATAGCAGATTTGAAATTGACAATTGAAATGTAAGACTGCCTTTCTTTTATATACAGTTGGGCAAAAAAGTATTTAGTCAGCCACTGATTTTGCAAGTTCTCCCATTTAGAAAGATGAGAGAGGTCTGTAATTTTCATCAGAGGTACACTTCAACTATGAGAGACAAAATGAGAAAAAAAATCCAGGAAATCACATTGTAGGATTTTTAAAGAATTTATTTGTAAATTATGGTGGAAAATAAGTATTTGGTCACCCACAAACAAGCAAGATTTCTGTCTCTCACAGACCTGTAACTTCTTCTTTAAGAAGCTCTTCTGTCCTCCACTCGTTACCTGTATTAATGGAACCTGTTTGAACTGGTTATCTGTATAAAAGACACCTGTCCACAGCCTCAAACAGTCAGACTCCAAACTCAACCATGGCCAAGACCAAAGAGCTGTCCAAGGACACCAGGAAGAACATTGTGGACCTGCACCAGGCTGGGAAGAGTGAATCTACAATAGGCAAGCAGGTTGGTGTGAATAAATCAACTGTGGGAGCAATTGTAAGAAAATGGAAGACATACAAGACCATTGATAATCTCCCTCGATCTGGGGCCCCACGCAAGATCTCATCCCGTGGGGTCAAAATGATCATGAGAACGGTGAGCAAAAATCCCAGAACTACACGGAGGGACCTGATGAATGACCTGCAGAGAGCTGGGACCAAAGTAACAAAGGCTACCATCAGTAACACACTACGCCGAGAGGGACTCAAATCCTGCAGCGCCAGGCGTGTCCCCCTGCTTAAGCCAGTACAAGTCCAGGCCCGTCTGAAGTTTGCCAGAGAGCATATGGATGATCCAGAAGAGGATTGGGAGAATATCATGTGGTCAGATGAAACCAAAATAGAACTTATTGGTAAAAACTCAACTCGTCGTGTTTGGAGGAAGAAGAATGCTGAGTTGCATCCCAAGAACACCATACCTACTGTGAAGCATGGGGGGGGAAACCTCATGCTTTGGGGCTGTTTTTCTGCAAAGGGGACAGGACGACTGATCCGTGTTAAGGGAAGAATGAACGGGGCCATGTATCGTGAGATTTTAAGCCAAAACCTCCTTCCATCTGTGAGAGCATTGAAGATGGAACGTGGCTGGGTCTTCCAGCATGACAATGATCCCAAAGACACCGCTCGGGCAACGAAGGAGTGGCTCCGTAAAAAGCATTCCAAGGTCCTGGAGTGGCCTAGCCAGTCTCCAGACCTCAACCCCATAGAAAATATTGGGAGGGAGTTGAAAGTCCGTGCAGCCCCAAAACATCACTGCTCTAGAGGAGATCTGCATGGAGGAATGGGCCAAAATACCAGCCAAATTACAGACCTCTTTCATCTTTCTAGGTGGGAGAACTTGCAAAATCAGTGGCTGACTTAATACTTTTTTGCCCCACTGTAACTATCACTGTGCTTTATTATATCACATGCTGAGATATGCTGCAGCTGAATATGTTGCCTCTGTTACTGTTTGTGATAAATGTGGGAACAGGTTGCCCTAAAGGATACAAGTGGTACTGTGAGCAGCAGATAAGTTTGTGTAGTCATTTAGTGACAGCCTGGTGCTGGTTATGTAAGATTAAACTTAAGTAACCATTGGATTGGATTTGTTTAACTGTGCTGTGACAACCAGTGTCCCTCCAATTAAAGTGTGTGGAACAAATACCTGCCACTTTCAGATGGTTGTGTGGGGATTTACCACCTGAAGGGTGGGCCACATACATGCCAGCTGGTGTGGATGACAGATGCTGGAAGAATCAGTTATTAATCTTCATTCTGTCTCCCTGGTATCACAGGTGTAGTCAGTAGAAAACATTTTTGTCAGTACAATTAGGACACTTCTTCTGGGGAAAATGCCGTGACATTGATGCACTCAAGAAAGGTGTGTGTGTGAAATATGAATAGTACGGAACATAGTGTGATGTGCTGAGTGTGCTATTAACCAGTGAGCAGCAGACAGCTGGCATAAAAAGTGGTCAATCTTTTCACTAAATTGCAGTGCAATACTACTTGTCAGGGAACTGTCCCACACTGTGCTCGTACTCCAAATAGTAAAGCATCCACCAGGTGCATTACAAAGCAGACCTGGGCCTGTATGCACCTTGAGCCATAACACAAACGGGACCATTAGTCTTAACGCACCGTTATGGTTAGTGTTAGCCACATGCACGACTGCAAATAATTGGCCAATTAACTAATTATGGCATAAAAGTGAGGCTGGTGCAAATCGTCATATGTCCAGGGAACCTCCTGGAAAACCTCCATCCAACAAATTCAAACTGCACATGCCTACTACGTATAAACAACAATAAACATGGTGAGCGGTACCGCTGTGACTGAGAGAAGATCAAGAAGAAACAATGTTCCAGCAGAAGAAGAAATGGACATTTGATTAGAAGAATACAGAATGAACAAACAGCTGTTATCAGCAAGTCAATCAAAGTAAAAGATAACAAACAAGGAGAAAGGGAAAGTTTGGCTTCAGATCTTGAACCGGGTAAATGTGTGTGGTGTTTCTCAGCGCACAGTAGAAGACCTACAAAATAAAATAAGCAACATGAAAGCAGCTTTGAGCAACAAGCACCGCCACCAACAGGTGCGGTAATCCTGCTGTACTGGTGGGGTCTACCTCCATTAAATGTAATGCTTTGTTGGGGTGTTAACCTGACTCATGCATACCGCTAATCTTTATTTTTTTCACCATTAGTACAAACGGCCCGTTTTCATCGCTAATGACTGGACGTGCATACGAGCCCTGGACTCCACACTTTGAAAATGTACAAAGATAAAGTAATCTAAAGTAATCCCAACCTTTACTCACTTCAGCTGCTTTGTGAGGAACTAAAAGATGATTTGGACCAGATGTTGCCTGCGCTGAGGTCTTAACTGTGAAGCTCAGGTTATTCATCTGGCATAATAAAGAGCCAGAGCTAATTACTACAGATTAAAGCAGGTTATGTCCATGCAGTTTATCATATCATAAAAACTGTAACAGCTGCATAACTCTGTTGTTATATCTCAACACAAAACATCTACTGCGAGAGCAGCATCAGGCCAGTGTGGGATTAACTATCATGGACTGGTTCCCCATGTCATCCGTTATGCTTTCCAACTATTGAAACTGGTTCCTGTGGTGAGTGAGGGAAACTCAGCTTATCTCTGTTTGTTGTTCTTTCCATTCACTGCTCATTGAAGCATTAGGACCAAGTGATATCAGTAAAAGCTAAAAGCTTGTAATTGAATGTTGGCGACTGCTTGGGCAGGGTTTGGAAGGCTTTATGGATGAGTTAACCCCTTACATGCTTCCTAGCCCTTAAAAAGCTAACATTAAAGAGCAATGAAACCTAACCAGTTAGCTGATATGCTATATGCTATATGCTATCTGTTATGAAAGCTGGGGTTGGTAGTCAGATTAGATCCACTTTTTGTTATACTGGTTAAAATGATCTTTATGTCCTGATGGTAATCAATACATAATGTGTTCTTAAAAAAAGAGGTAAAAAAAGCTGCTATCTACAGCCGGAGTAAACCTGGGAAAACACCAACCAATCACCGTTTTTTGGCTCCCCAAATTTTAAACCAATCAAATCCCGTCCTGCCGTTCTGCCCTCCTCCTGCGCGTACATTTCCCCGGCGTGTACTCTGAGTCCCTGTCCCTGCCTCTACTTCCCCTGACTCTATTTACTGCCCCTCTCGCTCGTCCTCGGGCCTGTCCCCTCTGACCTGATGAGGTGCTTTGCTCAGGACTGTAGTCCGGATCAGAGTCCGGGGCGTCGTTTTGGAGGAGCTCCGAGGGAGGAGGGGAGGGGTTAGACGGAGTCATGAGGAAAAGCTACATTCAAATTCATGCTGGTTTTCCGAGACTACCAACCCTAGCTTTAAGTCCTGATACTGATGCCAACACTAATACCTGGGTTTAATATTAGATACTAATCTGATCCGATCTGAAATTAAAAACCTGTTTTCTTCAATGTGTGGATGAGACTGGAGTTATGTTTTTAAACTTACTGATCTGTTATATATTAATGACATTTTAAGACCGCTCCGCTTCATGTCAGGGTCTTGTCTCTCCCTGTTTTTATTTGGCATAACGACCAGCTAACTTTACGTTGTCCATTACTTATCGAACAGCCAAATATTTTATGTTCCAGATCCTCAGATACTCCACTCCCTGCCCTCCTGTGTGACTACAGTTAACTCTGTCTCAGCAGATGTCTGTCTAACATGAGTCTGGTTCTGCTCGAGGTTTCTGCCTGTTAAAGGAAGTTTTTCCTCTCCGCTTTAACTAGCTAAATACTGTCAGGTGCAATATTCATGGTGGATTAAGGTGAGGTCAGACTGAGTCTTGTCCTGTCTTGGTGTTGGGTCTCTGTTCATAATTTGACATAGAGTGGTCTAGACCTGCTCTGTCTGTAAAAGAGTCTTGAGATAACGTTTGTTGTGATTTGGCGCTATACAAATAAAGATTGATTGATTGATTGATTACTTGCTCCTCCCCATAGACTGTATAATAAATGGACATAGTATCCGTGATGTCACCCATCTGTTTCTGAAGCTCTGTTTTTAAGCCAATCGTCTGCGGGAGCCTTTTTGGAAATGCTGAGCTCAACCAAACTTTGTCCCAGCTAGTGTGACATAGAGAGGCGGGGTTCGAGCCTCCTCGCTAACAGCTAAAGTGTCCCCCGGCTTTCAGTCAAATCAGTCATGTCCTTATTTGGGCAAAACTTGTAACTTTAATATGTTCAAAAATAACGAGTTATCATAAATTCAGCCTCTGTACAGTGTGTGCTGATGGAGAATTGAGCTCTTCAGACCTAAACTGTTTTTTGAACCAGGCTGTAAACATGTTTATTTCTGCTGTAAAGATCGTCTTCTTTGAATGGGTGTGTATGTGGTTTCCGGTGTTTCTGCAGCCAGCCTCTAGTGGACAATCGATGACCTGCAGTTTATAACGCTTCCGCATTGGCTTCAGACCAGAGGTTGCCGCTTGCATTTCACCTGCGTGTGATTGTCTCCACTCACCATGTAGTGTCTCTGCTCCCCTCCTGCTGTGCTAGTTTGTGTGAGTAACGATCCAGCCTTCCTTTGTTCTGATAGTTTCCCTCAGGTTTGGTTTTTGGGATCCGTCTCAGCCTGACGTTTTTACCTCTGCACGATCATTCTTGACTTTTATTTTTTGAAGGCAACTTGTGAACTCTTTTTCTTTCATCTGGAGTGATGCTTTTTGTCCACAGTCTGTGCCAAACCTGACAAGCCTACTTTTTTTTCTTCCTTACGTTTTTATATTTTGGAAAAACAAACAAACAAAACAAACTTGAATAATCCAAAATCGGAATAAAAAAAGGGATTATTGTTGTTTTGACCATGTCCCCCTTCCCCTTTGCAGAATAATCCACCAGAACATCTCAGACAAAATAATCCATAACCACAGTCATCACTCTTCTTTCAGTCCGTCGTCTTCCAGAGATTCAAATACAGGTTTCAGAGAGAAAAAAAAGCTATAAGGTTTCTGTAATTGCTTTCCTCTGTATCTAATTTACATCTCTCTTTCCCTCCCTCTCTCTCTGTCTCTTACTCTCTTCCTCTCTCTCTCTCTTCCTTTGTCTTGCCCTCTTTTGCTTTCTAGTCAGACCTTTTTGTCTACTGTCTTCAGATGCTCTCTCCCCCCTCTCTCACTTTTCTTTTATCCTTTCTTATTCATCTCAAATCTTTTCTTCCTCTCTGTTCCCTTCTATTATTTCTCTCCAGAGCTCTTTCATTCCGTCACTCCACACCTTCTTCACATCTTTCCCTGCCTTCCTTTGGTGCTCTCTTTGCAGTATTCATACATACATACGTACATACCTCTCTCCTGCCATGTTAATTGCAGACCGTATTTCCTCTCTTCCTGCTGTCTCACCTCTGGCTATATGTAAGGTGACAGATCTGTTAAAGAAAGTGAGTGAGCGCCAGGAAGTGAGAAATACGCAGTGATCCATACTTTATGGCGACCTGTTAAAATCCCATTTGCCCAACATTGTGTTCCCTCTGAAATATGCATAGGTCTCCAGGGAAAAATGACCAGGTCCTTCAATGTGTCTCTGTTAAAGTGCATTCTGTTTAGCATCCACAGAGTGGGGAGTAATTTACTGCTTCAAAAGAAGGAACCTGCCCCTTTCTCTCTTTTCTGCTGCAGTCAACATGTGTCACATCTTTCAAGGGAGGACCTTGCTCCTTGAGAAAACACAGTGTTTTTATTACTCCTATTACTAATGTACAGTCATGATTAGGGATGTCAACATATAATCGACTATCTATTAATTGATTGTTCAGAACTTACACAAACACATTTTTTTGTTTAGATTTTGTATCATGTGGATCAAACATCATGTGGTCTCATATTTGGCTCAGCTGTCAGGGAGGTGTTTTAAGTTTAAAGTACGTTTCGATGTGAATCAGCTGACTACAGGTTGATTTATACTTCTGCGTCTCCCCTACGCAGCAGGGGCTGACGCGGACATGAGCACCACATACTTGTGCGTCGATGTGTCCGTGTTGTGCAGCTATTCTCCTCCGAAACACTAGAGGGCAGTGCGGTCTCTCTGATAGCCGGTCGCCTGCTTCCGGCCCCGCTACGATCTCTGTTTCCTTTTCCACAGAGATTCAGAGCGTGTTCTGTTAATCTACAGCTGATACATGTTGCTGTTTATCATACAGACATGATTACATGAAGAATAGAGAGGAGGAGATGAAATACACGGCCGATGAGCGGGATCCCGGAAGTGCTGTAAATGCGGGAAATACAAGCCGCCAAGCGGACCAATCACAGGGCTTGCAGTCCGTGTCAATTCTACAGGGAGTTACATTTCGGAGGAGGTGCATGTCAGCTATGTGTGTAGGCCTCTGCGTAGGTACGGGAGCTATGCGGATCATCAGAGTTTGATTCAACACAGAAGTATAAATCAGCGTTAAAGGTGTTGCACACAGCGGAGACGCTCAGCTGGCGGCTGCGGCTGAGTGACAGGTCTCCGCGAGCGCTTTTTTTCTCTGCCGCCGGACTGATTATGACCCGGTTGCGCTCCCTGCTGACACCTGACCGCGTTCACATGCTTATTTTTCTCAATAAGAACGAGTAGACAGAAAACTGGACACTGTGAGTCTGAAATATGTTTCTGTTCAGTTCCCTTGTTGAAGTCTGAGCCTTCACTTTTATGACTGTATGTCCACAAAGATTATGAGCCTGCTCCACACGTTGATATTCAGTGTGTCTAACATTTTGAACACCTCAATATGATCCGTAGCTCTTTAATACTGTCAGTTATATACTGTACATTGTGTCGTGATGGAAACATTTCATTCAGGGGGGAAAAAAGCACATTTTGTATTGTTTTTGACATGGAAAACTTTTACTTTTTTTGAATGATTAATTGATAATTGATTGTTAACATTTCAAAAGATCGATCACGGAAAATACTTCAAATTTACATCCCTAATCATAATTTTTCATCTCTATCCATGTGTCACACGTTGGATTCTGTTGTGCTTTCACTTGCTATTATGAGTGCACAAGTGTTCATGCAGACACTTTTTGAAAACGTAGCTCACTCTGAGAGAAGAGGATTATACAGTGTATTGATGGTGGTTTAAACAGCTGAGTGTGCAATAGTAATACCAACCCTTTCTCATCATAGTATGTCCATTATATTGGCCATGAAGCAGAAAGATTGGACATCATGGGAGACATGATTTCTACTCAGGTCAGAGGTTGATAATAATGATCTGCCACAATCAGACTTTGAAATAAGAAATCAGGTTAAACAGTGCAACCATGATTTAGGGATGGCCATTTCAAAACACAATACAATTTGATAATCATTGGCATCTATTCAGCTCTTAATGGAGTTCCACTCCCTCAAAAAACAAACAAAAAGCACAGACTATGGCTAGTCAATATTAAATAAAACTGGTATCTCATGCCTAATATATTCCAATATGAATAAGATGCTATTAGCAGGGGTTAATGTAGTTTGATTGAGAATTTAATTATATAATCACTATGTTATTGATTTGGCCTTTAAGTCTGTTTTTGTTGGGTTGAATTTTTCATGCAGGAAAAAATGAGGAAGAGGACCCAAGTGCAGATTAAAATAAACAGGATTTAATAAACAAAAGAAACACACAAAAACTTACTAAATCCAAGTCCACAAATAAAAAACAAGGGTATTGCAGGAGGAGCAGGAGAAGACTCAATAGGGAAAAATAAATAACATATCACAGATCACAATGAACTGACACAGAAGGGAGGAAGGGAGGCTGTTTTCGAAACCTCCTACTATACTAGCAGTACGTACTGATTTGGCCAAAATTCAGTATGTAGTATGTGAACAAGAGCAAAATCTGCAGCATGCCAAAACTCCCCGGATGTCTACTGATTCAGGAACATGTCTTAGGCTGTTTCCGAAACGGCCTGCTACATACTACTTACTATTGTAGTAGGCAGTAGGTATTGCCTACTACATACTGCGTTTGAATTTAGTCTGTAGTATGACTGTTCTGTTCGATCTGTCATGCAGCATGCTGAGCCAGACTTCACTGGATTTCCGGTTTCGGAAAGCGGAAGTAAACAACGGCGAAGCCGATAAATGAAAAGCTTATTTAGCATCCATTTATGATTTAAAAAGTTAGGAAGTGGTTTATATGTAATTTGATAACTTTCACAGCACCCAAAAACGGATTTCCTCCCGTCAAAAAATGAGGAAAAAGAAAAAGCAGAACGAGCGCTGTGCATTATGGGAAACAGTACGCGAGGAAGACTGGTCCGATGCACACTGTGAAATTTTCCCGAATCAGTAGACATCCGGGGAGTTTTGGCATACTGCAGATTTTGCTCTTGTTCACATACTACATACTACATACTGAATTTTTGACATATCAGTACGTACTGCTAGTATAGTAGGCGATTTCGGAAACAGCCTCAGTCTGACTCGCTTACTGTTTCCCACAATGCACAGCGCTAAAGTTCTGCTTTTTCTTTTCTCTTCTTTTTTTGATCAGGGGAACTCAGTTTTTAGGTACTGTGAAAATCACTAAATTCCATGCGAACCACTTCAGAATCAGAATCAGAATCAGAATCAGAATCAGAATCAGCTTTATTGGCCAAATATGCTTGAACACACAAGGAATTTGACTTTAGTAACTTTTTAAATCATAAGTGATGCTAAAGAAGCAGTTTATCTATCAGCTTGGTCGTTGTTTACTTCCGCTTTCTGAAACCAGAAATCCAGTGACGTCTGACCCAGCATCCTGCAGACCAGATCCAACAGAACAGTCAGACTAGAGACTAAATTCAAACGCAGTATGTAGTAGGCAGAACCTACTGCCTACGACATTATTAGGCAGTAGGTAGCAGGCCGTTTTGAAAACAGACAGAGACTATGTACGCACAGGGTGACGAAACACAGGTGAGGACAACTAGGCTCATGTGAAGACAATCAAAGAGGAGGGAAAACACAGGAAGTAAAAACTAAAGCAGACACACAGGGAGCAATAACTACAAAAGAAAACAGGGAACTCTTCACACAGGGGTTACAACATGAGACATGAAATAATAAAACCACAAGAAAGACATGAGGTCAACTTATAACAAACATAACACACAGAGAGGAAACAAGACTGGAACACAACAAGGAACATCTAGAAAGTAACACAGGTAATTAATGACAAGATACAAAAACAAGGAAAACACAAACTCTAGAAAGCAAGTCATGACAGAGTATTTGTTTTTGTTTATGTTGGTTAAGTTAAGACAACAGTAACTCATATGACACTTGTTGCACTGTAGGGGCAGACAGGAAACCTAAACACTCAACAGGACACCGGTCCTGTTAATGGACTGTCTGTGTGGCAGTCACATTAACCAGCACGGATGAGGTACTGCTGGTAAATGAGATAATATGCACATCCATCCATCCATCCATCCATCCATCCATCCATCCATCCATCCATCCATCCATCCATTATCTTGACCGCTTATCCCGTTAGGGGTCACATGGGGGCTGGAGCCTATCCCAGCTGACTTTTGGGCAGAAGGCAGGGTACACCGTGGACAGGTCGCCAACCTATCACAGGGCTAACACAGAGAGACAGACAACCATTCACGCACACACTCACACCTACGGGCAATTTTAGAGTGACCAATTAACCTGGTGAGCATGTCTTTGGACTGTGGGAGGAAGCCGGAGTAACCGGAGAGAACCCACGCATGCACGGGGAGAACATGCAAACTCCAAACAGAAAGGCACTCACCTGACCGGGGATTCGAAGCAGGAACCTTCTAGCTGTGAGGCGACAGTGCTACCCACTGCACCACCGTGCAGCCCTAATACGCACATAAACTCTTTAATTTTAAATAAGTGAACACATATTAAAGCATTCAAAAATCATGTCCCATCCCTACCATGACTTTACTGTTAATGCTCTACTGTCTGCATTATCCAACATCTGCAAAACTACAGCATACACATGTGTATTTGATGTATCGTTTGGTATGATGATACCTGAGTGTTGGGCTGTGGCTAACACCAGTATGAAATGTAATATCCAGCAGCAGCATACAATGTATTAGGAGGTTTGACAGACAGATTTAACTGAGGAAGAACCTGAGTAAATAAATACAATACAGTGTGAATTCACCATTCTGTAGGGAGAAGATTTGTTTGACACATCAATCACTTCGTCTGCTTATAAATCATGGAGCGGCGTGGACTTTCTAAAGGAAGTTTCATCATTCAGCATGCATTTGAACTCTTTTGATTTATGGTTTGTTTTGTTTTGGAGGTGAGCAGACCTCTCTACTACTTCTACGTCTACTATCCTGACATAAACTTTCCCCTATGATGCGACGAATAGACCTAAAAATAGCACTTCTCTCAACCCAACTATGCTAATTAAAGCCATTACACTTCCTTAGCGGGGAATATGTCACGTTTAAGGCAGCAAAATCAGCACATATTGATTGCAGATTTGCAGAATCGACAGAGGTGTGGGCCCAGCGTCATTGATCAGGATTCCTGCCTCCTCCCACAGTGGGTTCCATCGTCACCACCTCACAATAAAAGCGTGCCGAGTCCCGACTAATGCCCATCCGGTGTCAGCAGCTTGATTTATCTGTACTGTTGATGCAGGAACAAAAATAATCAGACTGTCACCCTGCTGCTTCTGTTCCATATCGACGTCTTTCTGTGGTGTTGGCTTAGAAATGTGTGGCGCCAGGTTTAGACATTCACTTTGCTGCAACAGGGTCCTCTCCAGATCAATAGTAGCAAAATGCTGACCTCATGCTGCATTTGTTAGCGTGGTTGTGTTCTCAGAAATAGACTGTAGCACTTAGTATCTGGCTTTTTTCCCTTTGGCACACTTCCAACTGTACCTGAAGTGATCTGTAGTAAAAGTCTTCTTCTGGGTTCAAGACGCTCTCCTTTAAACCAGCTTCATCACTTGCACACAGGTACCCATGGTGGTGCTAGCATAACAATAATCCTGGCCTCCAACACTTTCAAAGATCTCTCAAACACATGCTGCAGAGTTCTGTTGTGCTTCATTCAATGCTCATGAGGCCTGAGTATTGATATTTCATTGATGGTTGATTTGTTATGCACAGAAAAGAAGCAGGTTTGATACGTGTTCGCTTCCAAAGGGCGGGGGTAACTTTGCTCCCTCCTCGCCTCACTTGGTTGTTAAATAGGATTTAAAAATTCACAGGCTGAAATGGAGACAAGTAGTTAGAAACCCCATTGGCACTTTTGAATTATTTATTTAGCTTAGATCTGGGTGCCCTGTGTAGTCTCTCAGCAGAATACTTATCAAAATGATTCAGCGTTGTGATTCAGTCCTGCTAGTTCTAAAAACATAATCTTCAGCTTTCCTCCTGTAGCGGTCTGAGCATCAGGCAAGGCAAGGCAAGGCAGCTTTATTTGTATAGCGCATTTCATACACGAGGGCAACTCAATGTGCTTTACATTAACACATTAAAAGCATTGGAGACATTCAGACAAGCATAAAAGAACATAATTAAAATGACAAATATGATAAAACAGAAAAGAAAAGGAAAATTAGAAATATATTAAAAATTACATTAAAATGTTAGTTTAAAGTGAGTTAAAATAATCTAAGATAGGAAGGCAGAGGTAAATAAAAAAGTCTTAATCTTTGATTTAAAAGAGGTGAGAGTTTGAGCAGACCTACAGCTTTCAGGGAGTGTGTTCCAGATATGTGGTGCATAATGACTAAACGCTGCTTCACCATGTTTCGTTCTGACTCTAGGAACTGAAAGCAGACCAGTACCTGATGACCTCAGAGGTCGAGGTGGTTCATAAAGTAGTAGCAGATCAGCAATGTATTTTGGGCCTAAACCATTCAGTGCTTTATAAACCATCAGCAGGATTTTAAAGTCTATTCTCTGACAGACAGGAAGCCAGTGTAGAGATCTAAGAACTGGAGTAATGTGGTCTACTTTTTTGGTCCTTGTTAGGACTCGAGCAGCAGCATTCTGTATGAGCTGCAGCCGTCTGATGGACTTTTTAGGGAGTCCTGTAAAGACCCCGTTACAGTAGTCTAGTCTGCTAAAGATAAATGCATGGACGAGTTTTTCTGCATCCTGCTGAGACATAAGTCCTTTAATCCTTGATATATTCTTAAGGTGATAGTAGGCTGACTTTGTAATTGTCTTAATGTGACTGCTGAAATTAAGGTCTGAGTCTATGACTACACCAAGGTTTCTGGCTTGGTTTGAACATTTCATCATTGCAGATTGGAGCTGAGCAGTAACCTTTAACCTTTCTTCCTTGGCTCCAAAAACAATCATTTCAGTTTTTTCTTTGTTTAACTGAAGAAAGTTCTGGCTCGTCCAGTCATTGATTTGTTCAATGCATTTACTCAGTGTTTGTATGGGACTATAATCCCCTGGTGATATGGTGATGTAAATGTGTGTGTCATCTGCATAGCTATGGTATTTTATTTGGTTGTTTCTTATTATCTGACCTAAGGGGAGCATGTAGATGTTGAATAGTAGAGGCCCCAGAATGGATCCTTGAGGTACTCCACATACGATTTTCATCCGCTCAGATGTGTATTTACCTATAGACACAAAATAGTCCCGGTCATTTAAATAGGACTTAAGCCAATTTAGTACTGCACCAGAGATTCCCACCCAGTTTTCAAGTCTGTCCAGTAGTATCTTGTGGTCAACTGTGTCAAAAGCAGCACTAAGATCAAGTGATACCAAAACTGAGATTTTGCCGTTGTCTGTGTTTAAATGAATATCATTGAGGACCTTGACTAGAGCGGTCTCTGTGCTGTGATGTGATCGGAATCCTGATTGGAAGACATCAAAACAGTCATTTATCATTAGATAATTGTTCAGTTGTTGAAAAACAGCTTTTTCAATAATTTTACTTAAAAAGGGAGGTTTGATATCGGCCTATAGTTGTTCATTTCTGATGCATCTAAATTGTTCTTCTTCAGGAGGGGTTTAATTACTGCTGTTTTCATGGCCTGGGGGAAGACACCTGTAAGAAGAGACATGTTGACAATTTGAAGCAGATCCGAGGTCATGCAGTCTGAAACCTTTTTGAAAAATGGTGATGGTAGAATGTCAAGGCAGCAGGATGAGGATTTCAAATGCTGTATTATATCTTGTAGGTTTTTGTAATTTATTGGATTAAATTGTGTCATAGTGATTGAGTTGTTTTTTGGTGGACACACAGATAACACATTCCCAGTACCTCGTACAGTAGTGCTGACTGCTTGTCTGATTTTCTGAATTTTGGCAGTGAAGAAGAATGCAAATTCATTGCAGGCCTTGGTAGATAAGTGTTCAGAGGCCACTGGCACAGGGGGGTTTGTTAGCCTGTCGACTGTAGCAAACAGGGCGCGTGCATTATCTTTGTTTTTGGAGATAATGTCTGAGAAGAAGGTCTGCCTTGACTTTTTCAGTTCTAGATTAAACATGTGAAGTCTTTCTTTATAAATGTCATAATGAACCTGAAGCTTTGTTTTACGCCACCTGCGCTCAGCTTTTCGACATTCTTTTTTTTCATGTTTGACCTGCATGGTATTCCTCCAAGGCGATTTTTTCTTATTGGAGACCACTTTTAATTTAGTTGGTGCAATGGAATCAATAATGTTTGTAATTTTTAAAGTGAAATCTTCTACAAGTTCATTTGCAGAGAACCTAGAGAGGGGGGTTATGGAAGAGAAAGCCTGAATAAATATATCACTGGTACTTTCAGTAATGTAACGTTTTGAGATAACCTCAGTTTGAACATTAGTGTTCACAGATAAATCACTTTCAAAGAAAACACAGCAGTGATCAGAGAGAGCAACATCAGATACAAGAACCTTGGAAATGTTTAGACCCTTGGAGATAACCAAGTCTAGGATGTGGCCCCTGTTGTGTGTGGGCTGCGTCACATGCTGAGTGAGTCCAAAGTTGTCAAGGACATAACACAGTTCTTCAGTCACTCTGTCCTCAGGTTTGTCAACATGGATGTTAAAATCACCAACAATTAAAACAGAATCAAAGTCAGTGCAGATAAGAGACAGTAGTTCAACAAGGTTATCAAAGAAATCAGTACAGTATTTAGGTGGTCTGTAAATATTAAGAAATATAGACCGAGAGGATGTATTTAACTGAAGAGCCACATATTCAAAAGAAGTGAAATTTCCATAAAACACCTGCTTGCATTTGAATAACTCATTAAAAATTATACTAACACCTCCTCCTTTTTTATGCGTTCTAGTCTCACTCACAAAAGAGAAGTTTGGAGGGCATGATTCAATGTGTACAGCTGCACTGTTATCTTGGTCTAACCAAGTCTCTGTTAAAAACATAAAATTAAGATTGTGTTTAATAATAAAATCATTTATTAAAAAAGATTTGCCTCCCAGAGACCTGATATTTAATAAAGCTAAGTTTAGTGAGTTAAAACCAGTTGTGTTATTTTTTACAGCTGTTTGTGGCTGACGAGGAAGTGGAGCTAAATTTAATAAGTTGGCAGATTTAGTCGAGTATCTTCTGTTTCTTAGCAGATTTACCCTTTTTCTATTTCCTGTCAACAGAGGAATTGAGGAGGCTACCTGAATTCCACAGGGCCCCGGCTTTTCCTGGTTGAAAATATTAATGATATCAGCTTTGAAGCCTGGACCCGGCCCATATCAGTTAGAATTGTTATGATGATGATGATTCTGAGGAGGTGAAGGGGCTTTGTGAAGTTTCTGTGATGGTGGTTTCGGGCACGGTGGTGGGCTGGGGGCTGGGCGATGGGGTAGATTTAGGGGAGAGAATATGGGATTTGGACGGGGTGTAAGCTTGATTCCAACATTGACAAGCTTTTTCATCTCATCCGTAAAATCCAGGAGGGGGGAGGAGGGAGAGAGAGTGACTGGAGAGGGCGGGGAGTTGGCTGGTGTTTGGGGTGGTGAAGAATAGAAATCTCCTCCTGTTGGGAGTGGAGGCCACTCCTCTTGTTGGGGGGTGGAAGATGGCCGCAGTGGAGGCCACTCCTCTTGTTGGGGGGGTGAAGATGGCCACAGTGGAGGCCACTCCTCTTGTTGGGGGGTGGAAGATGGCCGCAGTGGAGGCCACTCCTCTTGTTGGGGGGGTGAAGATGGCCGCAATCTAGGACGCTCCTCTCGTTGGGGGGTTGAAGTTGGCGGCACTGGAGGACGCTCCTCTTGGGGGGGTGAAGGTGGCGGCGATGAAGACTCCTCCTGGCTCAGCGATCTCAGTCGTTTTCCTCCAGAATGTGGTCTTATCTTCTGTTTTGTTTTGTCTTGTCTCTTGTCCTTGGCCAGGGAAGCTGGTGTGTGATACACAGAGTAAAATAGGTTGGAAGTGAACAATCTTACTCCTGACTTGTTGAGGCAAAATCCATCTGCCTTAAAAAGGTGTCTGCGTTCCCAGAAAATATTAAAATTGTCAATAAAGTTCACTGATTGAGCAGCACATGTAGCTTTGAGCCATTTGTTCAAAATCAACAGCCTGCTGAATCTCTCGTCCCCTCTTCGGACAGTCGGTAGAGGGCCACTGATAAACACCACAGTATCAACAGATCTGACTTTGCGCAGCAGATCAGTAAAATCTTGTTTCAATACCTCAGATTGTTGCTTCACAACATCCAAGGCCCCAGTGTGAAGAATGAGTGATTTCACCGTTGTGTGGTCAGCAACAATGTCCAGAATTTTGTCTGAAATGTCAGAGACCGAATCGTTGGTGAAGCAGAGGACTTTGGTGTTTCTCTTGCCACAGAGGCTACTGACCTCTTTCACGGCACCATCGCCCACGATCAGTGTTTCAGGCCCAGTCGTCAGCTCCCTCTGCGGCCTTTTGCTTATAGATTTGGTCTCGTACCTTCCCTTGGTCTTCGAGGACACAGGGTTTCTCAGGTCCTGGGATGGAGAGTCAGGATCTTGTGAAAGTGGTGCAAATCTGTTCTCTAAATGTATCTTTGTTTCTTCTACAGGTTTGCTCTTACTAGTACTTTTTACTGCTGTCCATGGCTGTTTCCTCCTTGGTAGGGGGGTTGAGGCGGCACTCCTTCTGGATGAGAGTGCAGGCCAGCCAGTCGCATCAGAAATCTCAGGGCGCTTGGCTCTGCCTGTTATCCGTTCTCTCATGTCCGTGGGAAACGTTTTATCTTTAGGCCTAGCGCCAAGAGTGTTCCAGCTGGTCCCAACTGCACAGTCCTCCTGTTTTGGAGTGTCATTGTTTGGGCTAACTAGCCGTGTGTTAGCAGGTACATGTCTGCTGCTCTGACCCCATGGAAGAGTGGTGTCATTCCCGCATAGTCCATTCACTTCCACATTCACTTCTATCCGATGCATCTTTGTTTCCAGCACAGCAATTTTCTGAAGGATCTTCTGAAAATCGTCCACAGTGAAAGGAGGCATTTTGGTTCCAGTTAGCTTAGCTGCTAACAGGCTTTTGCCGATCAGTAGGCCACGTTTGCAGTTTCGATAAAATGTCGAGATAAGGCAGTTGTTTACTTTGTCGACAGTAAATTATAGTCCCAGTGGTTTCTAAGTATCCTGGAGTGACTGCTTGTAGTCTCTCAGTGAAGAAAAAAAGAGTTAAAATGAAAAGAATGCAAGCATAAGCAAGAGCAAGCAAAAAAGCGTCTGCACTCCTCAAGAGCAGGAAGTAGAACAGGTCTCGTTGTCCATTGTTCACCCTTATTTCAAGCCTGTGCTTATCAGAAGGAATAAAAAATCCAGATCATCTGTGCCTCCATCTCCGACTCTGTTCCTTCAGTTTATCTCAGGTACTTAGTGCATGAGCAATGAGCCGCTGTTTCTTAACTAGGTGGCTTGATTGATCACCTCAGCTAAATACCACGACCTATAAATCAGTTCCTCGCCCCTCTCAGCCCGTTAATCACGTCCGCCAACAAAGACAACGAGACAATTAAAGAAACATGGGGAGGCTTTAAAAAATATGCTCCTTTAATTGCCAAAGCAGTTTATTAGGGACTTGGGCAAGCTAAACATAAGCCTCCATTAACCCTCAGATTTAGGAGGCAAGACGCTGGCTGGGAGGGGGGGCTCAGTGGGAACCAGAGAGAAGATGGACTGATGGGTAGATTTCATTTGTACTGAGAACACATTTTTATGTCTGTTTGTTTATTGTAAAGGCTGTAGAGCTGCCTCAATGTCTCTCCTTATAAGCCTGACAGTTGTCATGTTTTAAACTCCAGGAGGATTCAACAACAAAAACAAAGACTTTTCATCAGCTGGGCAGAGAAGTAGAATAACGCATGACTTGATGATCTCTGACAAAACAGATCAAATAATCAACAACCTTTCCAAAAACATACAACACTCAAAAACATCATCTTAAAGCTGGGGTTGGTAGTCAGATTTAGAGACACTTTTTGTTATACTGGTTAAAATGATCTTCATGTCCTGATGGTAATCAATACATAATGTGTTCTTAAAAAAGAGGTAAAAAAAGCTGCTATCTACAGCCGGAGTAAACCTGGGAAAACACCAATCCCTGCCATCAGGAGCCAAATGATGAAACCAATCAAATCCCGTCCTGCCGTTGGTTGTGGTTCAGTTTGCTTGAGTTTGGTTCTGGTTCAGTTCTGGTTCAGTTCTGGTTCTATTCTGGTTCGGTTCCGGTTCTGATCTGGTTCGATTCTGGTTCGGTTCTGGTACGGTTCTGGTTCGGTTCTGGTTCGTTTCTGTTCTGGTTTGATTCTGGTTCGTTTCTGTTCTGGTTCGGTTCTGGTATGGTTTCGGTTCGGTTTTGGTTCGGTTCTGGTTTGTTTCTGGCATGGTTCTTGTTCGGTTCTGGTTCGGTTCTGTTCTGGTACGGTTCTGGTTCGGTTCTGGTTTGTTTCTGGCATGGTTCTGGTTTGGTTCTGGTTCTGTTCTGTTCTGGTACGGTTCTGGTTTGTTTCTGGCATGGTTCTTGTTTGGTTCTGGTTTGGTTCTGGTATGGTTCTGGTTCGGTTCTGTTCTGGTTTGGTTCTGGTTCGGTTCTGGTACGGTTCTGGTTCAGTTTTGGTAGGTTCTAGTTCGGTTCTGGTTCGGGTCTGGTTCGGTTCTGGTTGGGTTTTCTTGAGTTTGGTTCTGGTTCTGTTTGCATGAGTTTGCTTCTGGTTCTGTATGCTTAAGTTTAGTTCTGGTTCTAACCCTAATCCTAAACCTAACCCCAATCCTAACGCTAATCATAATCATAACCCTAACCCTAACCCTAATCCTAAACCTTACCTTGACCCTAACACTAATACTAACCCTAACCCTAATCATAACCCTAGCCCTAATCATAACCGTAACCCTAACCCTAAACCTAATCACAACCCTAACCCTAACCCTAAACCTAATCACAACCCTAACCCTATCCCTAACCCTATCCCTAACCGTAATCCTAATCCTATCCCTAATCCTAACCCTAACCCTAACCCTAATCATAACCCTAACCCTAACCCTAACCCTATCCCTAATCCTAACCCTAAACCTAATCACAACCCTAACCCTAACCCTAACCCTAAACCTAATCACAACCCTAACCCTATCCCTTACCCTATTCCTAACCCTATCCCTAACCCTAACCCTAATCCTAACCCTAACCCTAATCATAACCCTAACCTTAAATCTAATCCTTACCCTAATCATAACCCTAACCCTAATCATAACCCTAACCCTTATCATAACCTTAACCCTATCCCTAACCCTAATCCCAACCCTAATCCCAACCCTAATCCTAACCCTAACCCTAATCCTAACCCTAACCCTTATCATAACCTTAACCCTATCCCTAACCCCAACCCTAACCCTAACCCTAATAATAACCCTAACCCTTATCATAACCTTAACCCTATCCCTAACCCTAATCCCAACCCTAACCCTTATCATAACCCTAACCCTTATCATAACCTTAACCCTATCCCTAACCCTAATCCCAACCCTAACCCTTATCATAACCTTAACCCTATCCCTAACCCTAATCCCAACCCTAACCCTTATCATAACCTTAACCCTATCCCTAACCCTAACCCCAACCCTAACCCTAACCCTAATAATAACCCTAACCCTTATCATAACCTTAACCCTATCCCTAACCCCAACCCTAACCCTAACCCTTATCATAACCCTAACCCTTATCATAACCTTAACCCTAACCCTAATCCCAACCCTAACCCTTATCACAACCCTAACCCTAATCATAGAAGAAGAATGTTTAACAGATTAAATACACACAATTGGGCAATTATAAGACTTCTCATAAAAACACTGTACATATAATGGTTTTCACTACAAACCATTAGTTTTTGCAAAATGAAGGTAAAATATATGGCTATAAAGATCCTAAATTAAGAGCCGTTCGGGAGTCAAAAGAGCCGGCTCTTCTTGGGGGGCCGAGTCAAAAGAAAAGAGCCGAACTTCCCATCACTAGTGCAGGAACATCCGTGCATTAACAAACATTCACACTCCAATGTCTCTAAGCTGGACTCTATAAAACACCATGGATGTTATGTATGAAATGACTCTTTACTTCCTCTAAATGCAAAGTTTTTTCACATTCCTCCTGAAGAGAAACATCAATGTAATGTCAGACAGGCTGCAGTGCACCGTCTGTTTTCCAGATATCCATCCCTTTCATCCATCCATTATCATTCATTCCTCATTACACAGTGGAAAAAAGAAAGCTACTTGGGGGTTAAAATTAACTCTTTGAAAAACCAGCATCATCTCCTGTCTTGATCTAAATCACAAATTGGCCCTCTTATGATCTGCATGAGAAAAGCAGGCCTGCTGGATGAGGTGGAGGTGGTCTGCTCCAGCAGGCCTGCGGGCCTGATGAAAGCACCGCCACCTTTGATGTTATGACAAGGACTGATGAGTACTTCACACCCTGTCTTCTCTTGATCTCATACATTTGTGCTGTACGTGTGTCTGGTTGTTTATTTTAAGAAAGTAATTGTAACCTCATGTAAAGAGGACATGTTCAATGCAGCTCATTATGAACATTGTGGTCCACAGAGTCTCTGCAGAACTCGAGTGTGCGAGCGTTTTGTGCAATTTGTTGAAAGAAATCACGAGCCTGTCCAAACAGAAATGCCCTCTATGATTCAATCATTCTATTCTCAGTCTTTGTCTCTGTCTGTCTGTCCACAGCACTCGCCAATGTCATCTACTGCTGGACATTTTCAACCCAACAGAGCATGAGCTCACTGTCAGCGCCAAGAACAACCAGGACCTGGTTCTCCATGCCAGCGAGTGCCAGAGGTGAGCTCAAGGTTTCTCTGTCCAAACACAATCCGATGTTGTCTCACTGTGTCCCCTGCAGAGATTCAAAAATATCTTCAAGGTCTCAACTTTGTCCTCCTTCTTTTTTAATTCTTAAACCCCTTTTTTATATCAGCCTAGGTTGTAAACAACAAACATCATCACACATCGCTCAGACTTTAGACTTTTTCATACCTGGGGTAGTTCAAGTTTTTAACAATGATTTGAAAACATATGGTGTTTAATTTTCATCGTTTGGGATATAAACAGATATAAAAGATAAAAAAGTAGTCCAAAAAGTCACTCTGTGTACATCTAAGCTATTGTGACTGTTTCTTACATGAACTGTTTAACTTAAGTAAGCATTACTGAAAGAGAGGGATATGTTGTTTTCCGTCATTGTCATGTTTGGGGGAAAGACTGAGGGAGGATCCAAATGCAGATTTTAAAATAAAAAGGATTTAATAAACAAAAGAACAAAAGGTACAAACTAGGGATGTCAAATATGAATGTAGTATGGATTAATTGGTTGTTAAGAACTTACACAAACACATTTTTTGTTTAGATTTTCTATCATGTGGATCAAACATCATGTGGTCTCATATTTGGTTCAGCTATCAGGGAGGTGTTTTAAGTTTAAAGCATGTTTTGATGTGAACCAGCTGACTAGACAGTAGAGATGCTCAGCTTTTTTTCTCCGCCTCCGGACTGATTCTGACTCGGTTGTGCTTCTGGCTGACACCTGACCACGTTCACATGCTTATTTTTCTCAATAAGAACGAGTAGACAGAAAACTGGACACTGTGAGTCTGAAATATGTTTCTGTTCAGTTCCCTTGTTGAAGTCTGAGCCTTCACTTTTATGACTGTGTCCACAGAGATTATGATCCTGCTCCACACGTTGATATTCAGCATGTTTAACATTTTCAACACCTCAATATGATCCGTAGATATTCCATACTGTCAGTTATAAACATTGTGTCGTGAAGGAAAATTTGATTCAGGGGAAAAAAACACATTTGGCATTATTTTTGACATGGAAAACTTTTACTTTTTTTTTTTTTTTGTGATTAATTGAAAATTGATCGTGAACATTTCCAAAGAGCAATCACAGAAATACTTGAAATTTACATCCCTAGTACAAACAAAACTACATACATGTCTGAAAGACTAAATCCAAAAAGGTCCAAAATAAAACACAGGAGAGACATACAATGATCCAATGCAGGACAGGGGACACAGAGAAACTAAACACACAGGTGTGAACACAGGACACAGGTGAGACTAATCAGGTTAATCAAAAAGGAGGGAAACACACAAGGACAGGAAGTGAAACTAAACAGGAAACACGGGGATCAAGAACGACAAAACAGAGAACACAAGACCAGACTAAAGCCTGATTCATACTTCTGCGTCGAATCGACGGCGTGGCCTATGCTGGAGGTCCACTACCTCCTGTACCTACGCCGAGGCCTACCCACATAGCTGACGTGCACCTCCTCCAAAATGTAACTACACATAGAATTGACATGGACTGCACGGACATTGTATATCCCGCATTTACAGCACGTCGGCGGCACATCGGCCGTGTGTTTCATCTCCTCCTCTCTATTCTTCATGTAATCATGTCTGTATGATAAACAGTAACATGTATCAGCTGTAGATTAACATAACACGCTCTGAATCTCTGTGGAAAAGGAAACAGAGATCGTAGCGGGGCCGGAAGCAGGCGACCGGCTATCAGAGAGACCACACTGCGCAGAAGTATAAATCAGCCTTAAGAAACACAAGAAAATACAACAAGAGACATGGATCACTTAACACACAAAGAAAGACAAAGGGTAATTTATAACGGAATAGAAACGGGGAGGAACCAAGGAGAGAAACACAAGGAAAAAACTAAAGATCAACTCATGACAGTCATAGACAGAAAGAGAGCAGACTGACAAACCCCTCACATGATGTTTTGAGTACTTCACCACTTTGTGGAAAGTATTGATGGTGATAGTTAAAGTTAAGAGGTAATATTGTCTGCTCCTCATATTGATTCCTGTGGTCTTTATAACAGCCCTAAACTTTGTAGCAGTGTCATATGGAAACATGTAAAGACCTCTGGGTGCAGGGTTTAATCTCTTACTAAAGACTGGATCGTGATATGGGGCAATGTGAAAAAGATCTCTGTCTCTAGGGCTTTATCACTGTCAGTAATACTTCCTCCAGGATACAATCATCTTAGCATTTACACTACTCACAATAAGTTAGGGATATTGTGAGAGACTCAGTGGATTTCATACATACGGTGTTTGTTTCACTTCAGAGATTTTTGGGATAGGGAGGATATTGTATTGGGGTGATAGACGCACCTCATTTTGTGTTTTCCACGTAATGGTCTTACTGTGTACAGTGTGCCATACATATTGGGTCCAATACCAAAAAATACCAAAAGACAACCCTTTTCAATGTGGCATCAATTTCAACATTCTGTGGGTATGAAAAGCTGGTATTGTCAGTAAGTCATTCCAAGCTCATCATTCAAACAGCCATGAACACACGACGTCACTTAACGGACGAGCAGCGCCACCTGGCCATAGCGTGCCTTCGGGTCGGTGGCAGGCAGTCAGATGTTGCTCGTGAACTTGGTGTGTCTCAAAGTGTCATCAGCAGACTTGCATCAAGATACAGAACTACTGGCAGAGTTCGTGACAGACCCAGGAGTGGAGCCCCACGAGTGACAGACCGCAACGATGACCAGTACCTAAGGACCTATGCACTCAGACATCGTTATGCAACTGCCACACAGCTGCAGGCCCGTTTACGAGATGTGAGGGGTACTAGGGTTTCCAGACAAACCATTCGCAACCGACTCCACCGCTTTGGCTTGAATGCCAGACGACCGTTGCAGGTGACTCAACTGACACCAAGACACCGCCGTGAACGTTTGCAGTGGGCACAAGACCATGTGACCTGGACAATGCAGCAGTGGTCTACCGTCCTGTTCACTGATGAGTGTCGGGTCACCTTGCACAGAAATGATGGTCGTCAGTGTTGCTGGAGAAGGCGAGGTGAGCGATACGCCGAGGTCAACATGGTCCCCAGGGTTCGCTTTGGTGGAGGAGGTACAACAGTCTGGGCGGGCATCACCAGTCAGCGCAAAACAGATTTGGTTATTGTAGATGGCTCAGTCACTGCACGTTCTTACCTCAGATTCTTACCCCTAATTCCGCCAGCACACCCCCAACTTTCTGTTCATGGATGATAATGCTCTACCACATTGTGGCAGAATTGTCACAGCTCGACTTCAGGAAGTCGGAGTGCCTCATATGGTATGGCCAGCAATGTCCCCTGACCTGAACCCCATAGAGCACGTCTGGGACCAGCTGAAGCAGAGACTGGATGATCGTACCCCACCCCCACGTGACCTGGCAGAACTGCGTGTAGCACTTGTGGAAGAGTGGAACGCATTGCCTCAGAACAACATCATGAGGCTAGTGAGGAGCATGAGACGTCGCTGTCAAGCTGTCATTGCGGCAAATGGTGGAAACACCCGCTACTGACATTGTCAATTTTTGTTATTTGGGGCTATCCTTGTTATTGTCTAAATTGTTGGGGTAATAAATATTAAAATAATGAAAATGGTGTTTATTCTCATTCATTATTAGTAATATCAAAGGGAACTTTTACTTATTTCATTACAATTCAGACCAAATGAGAAAAGCACTCATGTAAATAACAATATCCCTAACTTATTGTGAGTAGTGTATATCTCACACATATAAGTATCACAACCGTTATATCTGGAAAGATGCAAATTAGAAAGTTGTTGCTCCAAACACGACTTGATTTCATCTTTGGGGTTTCCACTCGTCCCCACACAGAGCTTCTAATTCAGCTCAAATCAACACTGGGTCTAGTTTCCGTGTCCTGAGAGTGTTCAGCTTTGGTAAGAATAGAAACATGGGGGGAAATCCTACATTGTTAAAGAATTACACAAGCTGTTTCTCCACCTTGGTGACGCACAGATAAACCTACACACATCATCACCACACTGTCTTGCAGATTCTGTAGATTCGGTCTCCACTTGGCGTTTCACAGGAAAGTGGCAAATTATGATCCTTGTCAGTTCTGTCTCTCTAGTGCATCCCTCGCCACCAGCAGAGGTACACTGTGGGTGACTCATAGGCCCTCTCCACAGGGGTGGATGTTATTATTTTTGGGGAATTAGGGGGTGGAAAGAGATCTTTTCAGACAGAGCCAAACATATCATCTCTCTGCTCACTCCAGAAATCTTTCCTGTGCAGAGAAGCTCTGTTAAGAGAAGTTCACCGAGATTATGAAGCCGTTATTTTCACAGAAGTAACTTCAGACGCCTGTAAAAAAGGAGTTTTAGGAGACTCCATTTTTTATGATTATATTTTTTAAGCATTGGTCCAAGGGAAGGATCTTATCTCACTGAGTAAACAACACAAAAAACATGGTAACAGCTTTCCAGTTGCTGCGGTTTGAAAGTTAAAACTCCTTAGAGATCGCTCTGTGTGTGTCGTAGCTGAAGTCCGGTCAATTACACACCACTTACAAACACACAAGCACAGTCACTGAGCTTTAAAGACACAGGGATGTAACTCTGTTGGTTATTTTATTGGCGCCAATCTTTATCACATTGGAAAGCGGTTCCATAAGCTCTTCAAATAAATATTAAGCAAACAGCTAGCACTGACTGTTTCCATTATTCAGTAAGATTATCGTCTAAACTTCAACTTAAAATGTATTTACTTAATTATACGATATATATATTAAGAATGATGATACTAATAATAATACTAATAATAATAATAATATATTTTATTTATAAAGCGCTTTTCTGAAAACTCAAAGACGCTGCACAGAGGATAAAAACATCATATAAAACAACAGATTAATAAAAACATGAATGAAACACATTTAAAAGCACTCATACATTAAAGCAGTTTTTAATAGGTGGTTTTAGTGAGTGTTTTGAAGGTGGACAGGTTGGGGCAGTTTTCGAATGTTTAGTGGTAAGGCGTTCCAGAGGATAGGGGTGGCGATAGAGAAAGCTCCATCCCACCAGGTTCGGTGCTTGGTGTCAGGTGGACGGGATAGGAGGTGGGCGCTGGAGGATTGGAGGTTACGGGAGGGGGTGTGGTGGTGGAGCAGGTCGGTGAGGTAGGAGGGGGCCTGGTTATGGAGGAGGATTTTAAAATGTATTTGCTGTCTGATAGGGAGCCAGTGGAGGTTTTGGAGGACAGGGGGGATGTGGTCATGGGAGCGGATGTGAGTGAGCAGGCGGGCGGCAGAGTTCTGGGTATATTGCAGTTTGTTGAGTTGTTTGGAAGGAAGGCCGTAGAGGATGATGTTGCAGTAGGGCTGAACGATTAATCAAATTCAAACCGACATCACAATGTAGTAGAATGCAATTTTCAAATCGCAAAGGCTGCGATTAAAAATAAAAATAAAAAGTATAATGTACACAGACGCAACCTTACATAACATGCATGCAGTGGGTGGCCGTAATGCACCTTTGGTTTGCAGATGGCCAAAAATCTCTGAAGAACAACACGTGCGAGCGGAGGATAAAGAAAACAACTTCAGCTACACTAAGTTTTGATTTGTTGTTTTGTTGTTGACATCTTTAAAAATGGCCTCAGCAGAAGAACCCATCATATTGAGGCAGGAAAATAGTGAGGAAAATAATCAACACCCTGAATATCAACATGTGGAGCAGGCTGATAAATAATCTCTGCAGACAACATGTGGATTTACTGCAACAGGACAACTGAACAGAATCATATTTCAGACTCTCAGTGTCCAGTTTTCTGTCTGCTCATTCTTATTGAGAAAAAATAGCATGTTTACGTGGTCAGGTGTCAGCCGGGAGCGCAACCGGGTCAGAATCAGTCCGGGAACGGAGACAAAAAGAGACCTGTCACTCAGCCGCAGCCGCCAGCTGAGCGTCTCCTCTGTGTGCAACACCTTCAGTCAGCTGGTTCACATCCAAACATGCTTTAAACTGAAAACACTTGTTTGGCAGAATTTTGTTAAGTAGTTTTGGTGAACGCTTACAAGACTGCAAGTCAAAGTATTTAGTAAGTTTACAACTGTAATTGAAGTAGATAAATAAACCCTCTTTCATATTAATTCATGCTTTATTTGCCTTTATCTTAACAGAAGTCTAGCCTTTGAGAAAGAACACTTTGTGTATAATAAATCTGATATTGTTTATTATAATACAGATTGATTTATTGCTTGTGTTTCTTGAAAAATATATGAAGAGGACCTTGAAATAATAATTGCATATTAAATCGCAATATTGAGGAAAATAATCGCAGTTAGAGTATTTTCCAAAATCGTTCAGCCCTATGTTGCAGTAATCAAGTCTGGAAGTGACAAAGGCGTGGGTCAGGGTCTTGGCAGTGGAGAAGGGGAGGGGTAATGTGGTTGATGTGATGTTCCAGAGTGAGGTGGGAGTCAAAAACTATACCGAGGTTGTGAACATGTGAGGATGGATCGAGGGAAGCATTGTCAATGGAGAGGTTGAAGTTGTTGGTAGTTGTGGTGAGGGATTTGCGGCCGATGATCAAGAGGTCAGATTTTTCACAGTTGAGTTTGAGGTTGTTTTTTTAACATTGAGAAATACTCAAAAGTATCAATAATGTCTGTATGTTCCTTGATTACCAAGCTAGTAGACTCATAATGCCATTTATTATATTGCAGTTGCAAAACACTGCACACAATTTCACCAAATCATGCAGCACTAGCTAACATAAGCAGAGCTAGCACCACCAGCCTTTGGTCTTGCTTGCAGTTAACAGTGGAGACTCATTGCTCCAGTCAAGTGGTTCTACGCCAGTTTAACCATACGCAGCTTTATCTCCATGTTCTAATTTCAAATAATGCCAAACCTCACCATGTCTTTGACCAGAGCCTCAGCAGTGGCTCATGGCAGTTTGCTGCCCTAAAGAGTTTTGGGCTTACAATTACAAGACTACTAAAAATGAGTTTGACCGACTGTTAATCCTGGTTGATCTGGATGAGGGGGAGTAAAATTTCAGATTCAGAAGTGGGGAGGTAGAACATACAGCCTAGACCGGCATCTCATCTTGGCTCGGCCTCCCCTGTCCTAATATCTAGCTGCAGACTCTTCTTGTTGTGTGTTGGGTGGTGGGGGCTGCTAGGGTCCTGGTGCTAGAGTAGGTAGTATCAGTGTTGTCACCACCTGGAGCGTGCATGTACAGCGCCTGGGTCCGTTGAACGTGGCAGTACTGTAGGGGGTTGGGTTATTAAATTGGGGGGTTCTGCTGGTGGATATGATGGACAGTGGGAGCTGGCATGTAGGGGGTTTGCTCTGGTACCCCTTTTTGACCAATGCGAACCTGGGCTGGTGCTCCCGCTAGTTCAGAGCTGGTTCAACGTGCGAAACAACTCGGCACCAGTTTGTTTTTCTACCCGCTCAAGCCATCGAATTGAGCCACGTCATGATGCCACTTCTACTTGACCTCTTTTCCCAGCAGCGCTAGAGCAAACTTTCCCTCACAATAACACTGATGGCGGACAACGTTGCATGCTTGCTGGTGTTGCTCCTGGCTTTTCATAATCACATGAGGTCCCGAAGAGAACTTATCCAATGTTACCAACACTTCTTTGCTACTCGTGATGCTTTACATGGACGGCTACTTCACCCCGCGCCACCCTCCCTTTGCCCCTGACGGAAGCGGTTCATGGTTCTAGACCATCAAAGAGTTGGTGCTGCTCTGGAACTTGTTTTCCTGGCCGGGAGCGGGTTCTCTCACAAAAAACTGGTTCTCAATTGAGCACCGGCTCTGAACCGGCCCTGTGCCTCGGTGGAAAGGGGTATGGGATGCCAGAGCTAACTGTTTAGCCTCTCTGAGGTGTCCTGGACCTAACTAAAGGAAACATCAGTGAAGGGAGGAGCCCACGTGATAACCCTGTGATGTGTTCGCTCTTTCTGTCCTTTCTATCTCAGGCTTTGGGGGACATCAGGAGCAATGGCGTAGGGTACTAAACGTATCACTACTGTAAAAGGCATAGCACTCATCCTGTCTTAGAGCACAAGTATCTGGTGCTGTGAGTGTGGAGACATTCATTAGTTGTCAATGAAACACTGAGTAGAGATCCGTCTTCCTGAAACGACTACAGGCCTAAACTGTAACTCTCAGTTTTAGCCTTTCACAGGCTCAGAAGTTTGAGTTAAAGCAGTGTTTTCACAAAAGGCTCTGCTGTACTTTGATTTTTTGGTGTTATTCCTCCATTCTCCTCACCGCTCTGACTTTCAGCCTCTCTGCTTCATGAAGAGATAAAGAGAAGATGAGTATCAAAATTAAAACATCAATTCATTCAGTCGTTTTGGTAACTTTGATGCTCATTTGGCAGTTTCATGAAATTAAACTGTCTCCAGGGATAATAGGATTTGTTCTGATATTAATGACATGATGAGCGTTTGTTGGTAATGCGTCTTGAGTTAGAAGAAGTCGATGTATGATTGGTATTCATCATAGCTTGATACTTTCAATAAAAGCAGTAGGGGTGTGCATCTCTCCTTTTAAAGATAACCCCATTCAAGGATAAATCATTTCAATTTCAAACTACTCAGTGTAATTAAATGTGCTACTCTTTGATCTGATCACATCCGATCTGGATTCTGATACAAAGTATTAAAAGAAAGACAATGTACCTTTACATTCTTAACGTCCCTGAGCTTATTGTTTGTACAAGAGACAAAAGGCCCGGCCTGCAAACTAGCAGACACTTTGACTTTAAGTTCATTAACAACTTCTTTCTAACCCTTCTCCTTTCAAGGTGTCTTACCTGACACATGGACAAAGAATACCACTAACACAGAAACCTTAAAGGGATATTTCAGTGTTTTTGAAGTGGGGTTGTATGAGTTTTAAATCACTAGTAATTGTACGAGCCACAACGGATCAGCTCAGCTCGGCCCCTGTGATGAGAAACTGCAGCACGCAAGATAGGCCACAGTTTCTGCGGACCAGGTCGGTCCTGCCACGTAAAAACCACCCAAGCACTCATCTCGGTTTAGGTTTACGCTCTACTGAAACATTTTTCGGCACTTCACTTTTCCACCAGAAAGCCCCTTTGTATTTGCACTATTTGTGGACATAACACATATGTGCTCTTCCACCTGCAGTGCACTGATCAGCTAATCCGATCTGTAATGTACATCACTGATATAGAGTACATTTTTGACATTTTTGCATCTCAGTTTTTCATAATGTGAAGCAGGAAACGCCTAAGATCACCTGGCGGAAACAGTGACGTGTTAAAGGTGACATATTACGCTCTTTTCACCAAAATATATTGGTCTAAGAGGTCCCCAAAACATGTCTTTAAAGTTTATGCTCAAAAAAACACTTTGAAATCAGATTTTGGTCTGCCTGAAAAGCCCTCTTCTTCAGCCCTCCTCAGAACACTCTGTTTTCTCTCTGACCACGCCCCCTCAGGAAGTGGATGTGCCTCGGCTCTCCAGCACGTTGATCTAATGTTTACATGTTGGCTGAATATACACGGCTGCTCAGAGATCACGTTACTTCAACCCTCTGAATCTGATCCAGAATCTGATCCTGACGGAGAGGCGCCTGCAGCAGAACCTTTCTGAACCATTGGTCACAGATTTTGTGTTACTTGTTGTTTTATTTATCAGTATGTCAACTTGTGTCTTGGTACACAGCTACTCACATGAAGCTATGTGGCTATGCTAACTAGCGCTAGGACTTATCCATAATAAATAAAAATCATCCACTAGATCTTCAAATCTGCAGACGTGGGGAGTAAAACCGACCTCTGTGTTTATTAAGACAGCCTACAACTAGCATGCCTCCCTCCTAAGCTCCTTGTTAGCACACATGTGTGCAGGGAATGAAAAACAGAGAAAGGGGTTGAGTTGTATTTTATACAGTCTATGGGCTGAACAAGCTCCGAGCTCTGACTCCGTGACAGACCGGAAATTGTTGTGACGTATGAAAAACACTGAAAACTGAAACGGCTGGTTTCACACACATTTACAGAAAGGTGGAGAAATCAGAACAGGGGCAGAATGGATTATTTTCATTCTCGGGGGGTTTGTAGACATGCCAGGGAAACATATTTCAGGTAGAGAACCATTAAAAAGTCAATTTTGCATGGTATGTCACCTTTAAGAGTTTGTCAAAACACCAACCAATCCTTGCAATCATGAGCCAAATTATGAAACCAATCAAACCCCGTCCTGCCTCCTGCAAGGCGGGCAGAACGATGTGCTGAAGACAGGTTTTGAATCAGCCATGATCATTTGATCGCGAATCAGCGGCACTCATGTATGTGAGCGGAGATTTGGAGGAGCTCCGAGGGAAGGGGGATGGGTTAGACAGAGTCCTGAGGAAATGCTACAGTATATTCAAATTCATGCTAGTTTTCCATGACTACCAACCCTAGCTCTAAATAACAAAATAAGAAGAAAATGTACGTACGTTAACGGGACAGGTGTGTGTGTGTGTGCGTGTGTGTGTGTGTGGGGGGGGGGGGGGGGGGGTTAAGCGAATAATCGTCGAATAGATGCCAATGATTAAGGATTAGTATTTTGGCTTGAAATGCCCATCCCTAATTCCTGCTCAGGAGCACTTCTCTGCCCTGCAGTTTTTCCTTCAACGTGTCAGTTATTATTTTTATTTTCTCACACATAAAAATATCAATAATCCGTCTCATCCAAAGAAAGGCATCACTGTTCTCCCATATTGCCATTTTTGGGAGTCTCTTTAAAGAGATTTTGATCTGAGGCTCCCATGCTGGCTATCCATTTACCACCCACTGCTCTGCCTGTGGATCATCAGCACTGTGTAAAACTTTGAGTGTAAGTGCTATCAAAAGTTGCATGAGTATGAACATGTGATATTTGAAAATAGATTAGAAAGATGTATTATGCTCTTTACTCTGGGACATTTATCTAAAAAAAGAAGCTACATTTTGCACCGGTGTTTCACATGAAACACCACATGTGATATGAAATGAATTACATGGTTGGAGAGAAAAATCCTTTTCTCCTCTGCCTGTGGTTCAAGCTCTTTTTCTCATATTTCTAAAGTTGGTCTGTTCATACTGGATCACTTCAGAGACACTTAACCACTACAGGCTTTAATTTCACCATCATACTTAATGCTTGATTTTGTAGTTTTTCTAATCATGCTCTGAATCACTTGTTTCAAGTGTTCTTCACACAGCATGATGATTATTTCATAAAGTATTGTCTCATTTGGGGTAAAATTTGAATGACCCAAGGTGGAGCAGGGTTAAAAGTTTCTACTGGTGGAATCGGTGGCCTGGGGGTCTAACGGCCAAATTCCAACAGGTCCTTCTCCGATCCATCACGACATCTGATCTGATAGGTTTCTATTCTAGTCAATGTGTTAACTTCCACTGGATCCGCTCCGTTGCGTTCCGGCTGCGTCTCTGATCCGGCAGGTCGGAGCCCTCTGGATCAGATAGGTAATAAAGGGTGTCATTTAAGTCCTGAGGGGCAGTGTTGTCTTTGCAGCTTGTCTGTTATGGTCACCGCTCTCTCTGAGGATGAGGCATTAATGCACAGTTTCCTTTCCTTCAGCTGCATCCAGCCCTCCACTTAAATATTGTCCCTCCTCGCTGTAGTTAGATGATTGCTCTTTGACATATTGCATAACTTGTAAACAGAGGCTTTCACTACATCCTTCATGCTATGCTTATCTATACTAACGGCCAAATTCCTTCAGATCTGTGTCCGGACTGTCTCCGATCCGTCACAGCAGCGGATCTGATAGGCTTCTATAGTCAATGTGTTAACTTCCACTGGATCCGCTCTGTTGCAATTCAGCTGCATCTCTGATCCGTCAGGTCGGAGCCCTCCGGATCAGATACACAAGACTTGTGTAGCCGGACCACAGCAGATCGGAGACGGACCAGACACAGACCTGGTGGAAGTCCTGGGTTAGCCTGACCTCATTGAGGACCTGGAGACAAAAACTCAGAATGGTTATATATTCCAAAATTGACCATTTAGGCACAAATAATTACCCATGTGTGGCGAATAGACCTCTGAAATGTATTCACCTCATGAATGTTATGATCCTTATAAAGGACAATACATTTTGCGTGCTTCTTTTTACTTTACCGTACCGAAAATGAAATAATAGTTAAGCCTCAAAATCAGACAACGAACTGAACCCTCATTTTTATATGCTCCGTGCTGGGCTCTGAAAATACAACCGGTGGGTGTTGACAGACGAGAGAGCACGGAGCTGGACCGCAGCGGATCGGAGACAGACCGGACATGGATCTGGTGGAAGTCCTGGGCAAGTGTGTCCCATATACGGAGGCTATAGTCATCATCACAGAGGTCGCTGGGTCGACTCCCAGCCTTGACCATTTGCTGCATGTCTGTCTCTATTCAGCTGTTCTGTCAGTGAATGCAAAAATGCCCCAAAATATATATATATATATAAAAAGTTTCTACTAAGCTGCTTTTTCAGTCTGACTGCTGGATAACTCTAAATATTCCCATTTCTACTCACTGTACCACTGATGTCATCACACCCTTTTGTCAAAGAAACCATCAGGAAGTCAGTTTAATATGCTTGAACATACTTAGAGGTCAAAATGCATTATGCACAGCTTCTACAATTGACTCTGCTTCTCCAGGAACTGATACAATATGACAGAGCGTGCCTCCCAGGCAAAAAATGTCAAGTCTGGTAATAACTGCAGATGTATATTTAGACTTATATCTCTTTCCCCCCTTTGACTGACATTCCCTATAGACACAGCCTTGTCTTTTGCTCCAGCAGTGAGTGCTTTCACCCTGTCGAGATTCCACTGGAAGTCTGACAGACATAAATTCATTATGAGACGATTAGCTTAGATCCAGCATATTGATTCTTTTCACAGCGTGTAATATTTTTGGAGACAGAGAATAGTGAATGCAGCCTCTCGTCACAAAGCGTAGCTCACTTTTGGCAACACGCGGGTAATTTCCTTTGACATGCACCCAGCACAGATAATGCAGGGTGGGGCAGGATTTTTGCATACAGACAGGATCAGTACCACATACTCATAGATCTCCGTCTGCTGAACCATATTGTGCTTGTCTCTTCAAGTCATCCTCTCTCGGCATCAGATGGCCTTGTCATCTCTTATTTCTTTCTTGTTCCATGATGAATGAGGTGTCAGCAGCAAGATGTTTTCTAGAGTCTTCATCCAGCGCTGGTGGAGCTGAAGCTTGAATCTCATGGTAACAAAGACGACTCTGTCAATCATCCAGATCTCCGTCCCACAAAGAATGGTATCTGATTGTTTGTGTTCCGGTTTTACACACCAGGGCGGAGAGAAAAAGCTTTCGTGCAAAGAGAATCATAAAGCAGTTCTACAGTTAATAGTTTCAGGACTTGAGTCCATTTGAGGGGAACACGAGAGAAGCAACAGGTACATGTTTCCACCTCCTGGAACAGCCACAGTGTGACAGCTTTTATTTATTGAGTGCCGCTGCTGAAAATCAAAGATCAGAGTGGTTGTGTTTGAGCAGTAAGTTTAGTTTGCTGAGTGTGTTTCCTCTCCCTGTGAAGACGACACACCAGGAGGGGGGGCAGGATGAGTAACAGAGTGCCGCTTTCATCTTCTCATATCATTCACAGACATGTCTTTACAAGGTCTTTATCCCCTTGATGGTGTTCTTTAATGGCCGATGGAAAAAAAAAAAAAGACGACGCAATGCACCTCAGAATGTGAATGGACGCTTTGATGTCTCCGAGCGCTGTGACACCACGCGGTGAAGTCCAAACTTTCTGCTTCTTTTCATGTTCGCTTTGAACAGAGCAGAACAGAGAGACGCAGACATGAAGAAGATGTGTAAATGTCTTTTTTTCTGATTACACATCATTCTTAGTCGATCAGTATTCAGGGTGTGAGGCACACAGTACCAGGCGGTGTTGTGATTCATCAGGGTGTGCATTTGAAAGAGTTTCCTTGATGAATTAATGGATGATTTTACAAAGACTGATGAAAGAACTCCTCAGAATAACATGAACACTGGCCAAAGAAACAAATAAGACTGTCCAGTTTTGTTTTATCTGTTTTGGATTCTAACAGAGGGTTTGCACCAAGCGGCAACCTCCGGCTGCGAGAATTGAACCCAATGCAGAAGTATTAAAAGTTGCAGTTTCTCGAGGATCCGCTTGAGGCTGGCTCTGGAGGTACCAGAAACCACATACACACCAATTCAAAGAAGACGATCTTTACAGCAGAAATAAACATGTTTACAGACTGGTTCAAAAAACAAGTGTAGTCTGGATAGCTCATTTCTGGATTGGCACACACTGTACGGGGGGTGGATTTTTCATAATGCCGTATTTTCAAAGATATTGAGGTAATTCGTTTATGAGAGGCACAGCTGACTTGATTGACAGGCAGGAACACTGTAGTTGTGGGCGAGGAGCCTCAAAGCCTGCCTCTTTACCTCAACAGAAGTTAGGTTGAGTTCAGCATTTCAATATGGCTCCCACCGACGATTGGCTTCAAAACAGCGCTTCAGAAACGTCATGGTTGGCGGAGTCATTGCATGGCAGAGAGACAAGTGGCACAAATCCCTGAAAACGCTGAGTAGCAGCATCAACGTTCAAAAACATGAAAAGGCTTGAATAAAGAACTGAGGGGAGAACATGAAAAAAGATGAAAGGGAACAAACGGGTCTGTTGACTCTAAAGTTGGAGATTTCAGTGTCTTGAAAGTGCTGCTGGCTTTATTTTAACCTGGCTGGATTACCATGCTCAACTCATTTTAACTCTGCTTTATTTATACAGCACCTTTCATATATAAAAAACATGCAGCCCAAAGTGCTTCACAAAATAACAGAGACAGAAAACAACAGCAATGGTAAAATTATAAAGGCAGGATTATAAATACAATACTACACAGTAAAATTAATAAAATAAGTAAGAGTGGAAAGAAAAGTTTAAAATAAGGTAGAGTTAACAAGATCTGGTGAATACAAGAAATAAATAGATAAATAAATAATGAAATAAGATAAATATATGTTAAAGCAATGATTCAAATAATAATGGTTCAAATAATAATACAAATAATACTTACTTACTTTGCATAGCTACTGGTTGGGCCCAGGATATGTTCAGAGTCTGAGGTCAAAGCACAGTCCAAGCAGTGATTGTTGCATGATGGAGTTAAAGAACGATCACATCGTCTATAGACTCTGGATTACGTTGTGAAGTTTTGTCTGAATATCCTGCAGTCCATTAAAGGCTCATGTCTTTAAGTGAAAGCTACAAAATATTGATCCCGTAGATGTGTATCAGAGATTAAATCAAATCAATATCTCAAGGTGACTTACATTTGACCAAATATTAAAGCTGGGGTTGGCAGTCTCGGAAAAGTAGCATGAATTTGAATGTAGCATTTCCTCATGACTCCATCTAACCCCTCCCCTCCTCCCTCAGAGCTCCTCCAAAACGACGCCCCCCCCCCCCTGCTCACATGCACAAGCGCCGCTGACTTGCGACTATATGATGGTGACTGATTCAAAAACAGTCCTCAGCAAAACATTATCATAGTGAAAGTTAAAAACACAAACAAACATGGCTGCTGTTAGTACTCACAACTGTCATGCTAGCATTATCCAGTTGTACTGGTGACACGATATCAGGAGAAAAGTTATAACACATATATAATACTGTAACAACTCTACTGTTTGTTAAACATGTTCAGTGTAGATGTTCTTAATTCCTACAGTGTTGACAGTCAGTGAAGGCATCAGGAGAGGTGTAGAGTGTGCGAGCTGGAGAGAGGAGAGACAAGAGGAGAAGTTCTTCATTCATTCAAACATTGATTGTTGCTTTGTTGGTTGGCGTGATCACGGCCGACAGTGACCGGTTATTAAAGATCAACGTGTTCACGAATCGGCTCGTCATCACTACAGCATCCGGACGGACGCTACAGTACATCAAAATTTTCTGTAGGACTTACTAAATGTCATTAATTCTTCTGCTTGTCAGAGCCCCCGTGGTGAGAGCTTTTTAGACTCTGATCCGGACTACAGTCCTGAGCAAAGCACCTCATCAGGTCAGAGGGGACAGGCCCGAGGTCGAGCGAGAGGGGCAGTCAGTAGAGTCAGGGGAAGCAGAGGCAGAGGACGGGGGACTCAGAGTACACGCCGGGGAAATGTACGTGCAGGAGGCAGGCAGAACAGCAGGATGGGATTTGAATGGTTTGAAATTTTGGCACCCAAAAAAGGCTGATTGGTTGGTGTTTTCCCAGGTTTACTCCGGCTGTAGATAGCAGCTTTTCTTCGCTCTTTTTTAAGAACACATTATGTATTGATTACCATCAGGACATAAAGATCATTTTAACCAGTATAACAAAAAGTATATCTAAATCTGACCACCAACCCCAGCTTTAAACTGATGTCCGCTTCGATTCATGAAGTGAGAGTATCAGTGTAATGTGCTTTATTGTTAAAGTTTAAAGGCTGTATTTTGAGTGGTTGTCAAATCAGGATTAAACCAGAGACAACATCTGTTCAGTGTACGGTTAAATGAATACATTTTGAAATAACGCTTGATTTACTGCAGGCTGCGCTTTGTGTACTTCTACAGCTTATATATAGATCCAGTCCCTGTCATTGCCAGCCTGCTTCAGTTCTTTCCCCTTCCAGAGATGTTGTAAGATGTTTTGCCCTCAGTGTGACTGAGGAGGCGTGTCCTGGTGGGAAAGTGATGTCAGTGTATACCCTCTGTTAGGGATGCCAATCATACGAATTCTTTGTGGTCGATCTTTGGAAAAAACTGATCAATTATTGATTAATCATTAGAAAAAGATTCAGTTTTCTGATGTCAAAAACAATGCCTGACCGCAGCCGATTGGAGACAGACCGGATCTGGTGGACGCCCCTTGTAAGGGCAGGCTGTATGTAAACAGGCAGTCTGACTACTTAGAGGGTGTCTGGAATGAATTGACAACCTGCAGCAATCGTATCTGAGTAATCATGAAGACCACAGTGACTGATAGTGGATGGATTAATGGTGGACACTCCTTAAAATACATCTCAGTCAGGGGCTGTAATGCAAAAGCATGAGTCATCTGTTCGACTTCTCAGATGGAGTTATGACCTCAGAAGTTTAATAGTGATACAAACATTCATTCATCAGTATGCTGCGCCACGCACATGAAGTCTGGTTTTTGCAAGATGACTAATTCACCCAAGCAGCATTGTTCTGTGTCTGTTTTTATCCACCTTGAGCTGAGAACAATGATCAGACTCTAATGGTCGCTGCTCTGCATACGCAGCATGTGAATTAGAGACGCTCTGCTCGCTGACTCTGTGTTCTTTAGTTTAAGGAGAGAGGAGCGAGCCTGTGTGCTGTCAGACAGCTCTGACCTTTCTGCTACTGGAGCTTTGATCTAATGAGCAAATGATTGTGAGACAAATTAAAGTGTCACTTTTTCATTCCCATGGAAAATAAGAAATATTGTCCAAGATGTCAGTTTGGAGTCACTTTCATAAAGCCAGTTCTTAAGCGTTATAATTACGTGGGTTTGACTGCGAGTCAGTCAAGTCTGTTAGTGGGTGATTCCATTGTGTATGAGCGGTTTGATTTAAGCGTTTGAACAGTATCTAATTATCAGAATGGAGGAGCAGAGGCCCCTAGGCTCTTGTCTCTGGCTGTCAGCTGAATAAATACAAGCAGTGGGAGAACATCTTCGATCAGCTCCCTGTGAGATGAACCCTCTGTTCTTCATCAGCATCATCCTCTTCTTTTTTCCATCATAATGATGCTCTTTGTGCTCTCTTGTGTCTTAGGTTCTATTTTTTTTGTTATTCCTTTATTTTTGCAGCTTTCTTTATAATTAACAAGGTTGCACAATATTACAAGCTCACATTACCGACACCCCCGCAGTAAAAATGAGGAAACTTTGAGGTGCTGATGTAAAATAAACGATCCCTCTTTTTGAGAACATTGTTCCTTTTTTTCAGAATACAGTAGCAATCACTCTTCTTTCACTTTAAATTAGAACACAAAATCCTTACCTAGCAAATCTGCATGATACAGAGCCCCTGAAGTCCCACTATAAAATATGTTTTATCTGGTGCACACGAGATAATTGTATTGCTTGAATATTTCTATTCTATCTGTGATATTAAGCTTTATGACTCCATTTCTTGACACGGTGAACCTGAAATAAACAAACAGGTAAGCCTATAAAACTCGGGAGTAACCCTCTGTTACATTGATTTTAGGATTTTGCTTTTATGTTCAGTATTTTGTGTTTAAAACTCACATCAAACACTTTTCAATCTCAGCTCATCACATACAGACTGTTTAGAAACCGACGTGTGTTTATGATCTTAGGGACTGCTTTAAAGGTGACATATCACGCTTTTTTCATCAATATATATTGGTCTACGAGGTCCCCAAAACATGTCTGTAAAGTTTATGCTCAAAAAAACACTTTGAAATCAGATTTTGGCATGCCTGAAAAACTCTCTTCTTCATTCCTCCTCAGAACACTCTGTTTTCTCTCTGACCACGCCCCCTCAGGAAGTGGATGTGTAAAATCGACCTCTACCAGAAAGGCAGCAGGACCTTTCTGAAGGATTGGGCACAGATTTAGTGTTTCTTGTTGTTTTATTTGTCAGTATGTTGACGTGTGTCTTGGTACACAGCTACAGCTACAGCTATGAACATGTAGCTATGTGGCTATGCTAATTAGCGCTAGCACTTATCCATGACAAATAAAAATCATCCACTAGATCTTCAAATCTGCAGACGTGGGGAGTAAAACCGACCTTTGTGTTTATTAAGACAGCCTACAACTAGCATGCCTCCCTCCTAAGCTCCTTGTTAGCACACATTTGTGCAGGTAATGAAAAACAGAGGAGGGGTTGAGTTGTATTTTATACAGTCTATGGGCTGAACAAGCTCCGAGCTCTGACTCCGTGACAGACCGGATATTGTTGTTACGTAACAAAAACACTGAAGTCTGAAACGGCTGGTTTCACACACATTTACAGAAAGGTGGAGAAATCAGAACAGGGGCAGAATGGATTTTTTTCATTCTCGGGGGGTTTGTAGACATGCCAGGGAAAAATATTTCAGGTAGAGAACCATTAAAAAGTCCATTTTGCATGGTATGTCACCTTTAAGGTCCGTCTTTTCGCCATTATTAAATTCAGGTGATGTGAAGTTTTAGAGAAGTCCAAGCCGCTACAGCGTCCAATCAGTGAGAGATGTTCAATAAGGGGGCGTGTCTGTCAGTGAACAGACTCTGGCTGAGCCCGTTGTCTTTCAGTAAGTAAAGCAGATGATTTCTGCTGATAACAGTACCATGTCTACAAGAGCAGCTATCATATCAAGTACAACTTAAAGAAGTTTAGTGTCCTCTGTTTGGCTTTATTTTGACAATACACATCTGAACTGGTTGGAGAGGTTATAATTATCTTGTGAGCAAGAGATCAAAAATATTTCTTGTTGGGACTTCAGGGGCTCCGTAGCATGGCCCTTTGAATAGAATGATGTCTTTATTAGGGCTGGGGATAAAAATGAGAGTCTGCAGATATTTTCGTTGATTTTGCATTTTGAGAATAAAGCTAAAAGATGTTCAGAATAAATGTTAAAATGTTCCAAATAAGAGAGGTTTAGAGTGTTGTCTTCAGATAGAAAGAAAGAGAGGAATGTGATGAATTCAGGAAGTAACACAGGATAAAGACTACCAAGATAAAAGAAATGAGACAATGTAAAAAGAAAGAACATAATATTAAAACCACCAATGGATAAAAGGAAATAAAAACAAACACAGTGCAGCAAAAGATAAAAGACTAAAACAGTGAAAGGATCAAATATATAAAAGAGATCAGATATAAACTCAGTGTGCTTTACAGAGGATAAAACAAACACACAAAAAAACAGGAAACAAGTATAATAAATAAATACATAATAAAAGAGTTTAGAATATTCAAAGCACATTTATAAAACAAATATGGACTAATCAACACACAAACACAAACACATGCATAAAGTAAACTTACACACAGGTCAGCTAATGACCAAAGTGAAGTTTGTTGTGAGGCTCTACATGTCAGTAAAGACACTTCACAATAAAATAAGAGCACAAAACAGTGTCCTTTTAACTGAGCGAATGAAGCTGCATGTTAGTTCATGCAGGACACAGAAGTCATACACCTCAGCTGCTGTCAGGCTGCACTTTGAATTATTGTTTCACAACCAATCATAGCTCATTCTAACAATAAGGTGGTGTATTGAAACACTTCACCCCTATACAGCAGGGGCTGACGCTGACATGAGCACCACATACCACATACATACGATGTGTTCGTGTCGCGCAGCTATTCTCCTCCCAAACACTAGAGGGCAGTGTGGTCTCTCTGATAGTCAGTCGCCTGTTTCCGGCCCCGCTACGATCTCTGTTTACTTTTCCACAGAGATTCAGAGCGTGTTATGTTAATCTACAGCTGATACATGTTGCTGTTTATCATACAGACATGATTACATGAAGAATAGAGAGGAGATGAAATACACGGCTGATGTTCGGGAACCCGGAAGTGCTGTAGATGCAGGAAATACAAGCGGCAACCTCCAGTCTCAAACGATGAAGCCCATGCAGAAGTGTTATAAACTGCAATACATCGAAAATCCTCTTGAGGCTGGCTGCAGAAACACAAGAAACTACATAGACATGAATGGGAAAAAGACGATCTTTGCAGCATTAATAAACATGTTTACAGCCTGGTTCAAAAAACGTCTTGGCCCTATGAAGCTAATCTCTCTATCAGCACACACTATACAGGGGGGTGAATTTTTTTTCTAACGTGACGGCTCAGAAGATATTAAGATTACCAGTTTTGCCCAAATAAGGACATGACTGATGTGACTCCCGGTCAGGAACACATAGCTATTGGCTAAGAGGCTCACACTACATCACACTCTGCCTGGTTGAGTTCCACATTTCCAATATGGCTGCTGCCGTCGATTTGCTTCAAAACAGCTCTCAGGAACAGATGGGTGACGTCATGGATACTACGTCCATATTTTATACAGTCTATGGGGTCCTTGTTGATTGTGCGCGTAGTTTTGGAGGAGGTGCACGTCAGCTGCCTGCGTAGGCCTCTCCGTAGGTACGGGAGCTATGCAGACCCCCGGCGTAGGCTACGCCGTCGATTCAACACAGAAGTATAAAACAGCCTTAAATATCTGTTTTACTCTTGTCAGGGATTTCTGCAATGCCCTCCCTGGAAAGCCAAAGCAGGCTTTTTTGCTAATCCGGGGAGTGCTAAAGCAGATCCTACAGCGCCAAGCATAACGATTTCCATTTGGCAATAAATGGTTAAATATATGATGAGAATCTTCCTGTCTGAACCTTTGTTAACAAGAACAGAAGTAAAGTCAGTGTGTTTCTTTGCCTGAGATAAGTTAATGTAAAATGAAGATTTCTTGTCACAAATTAATCACCCAACCAACGTTTGTTTCGATGTAGCTTCAGCAAGAAAAATAATAAAATACGACTAACTGCCAGACCCTTCAGCTGAAGAAAATGTAACCTTGAATGATAACATAATGAAACCACAAACTACTTAGTTAATCTCAACTCAACTCATTTGTATTTATATAGCACCAGACAGAGACAGAAAACTACAGCAAGAGGTTAGAGTGGAAAGGAAAGTGATTCAAATCATTGTGATCAAATCAATGAAATCAAATCAGAAAAATATCATGAAATCTGATCAAATCAAAGAAATATCAGAAAAATAAAATAAATTCATCACAATAAAATCAATTAAAAATAGAACTAAAAATAAAATAAAATATAACATAATAAGATAGAATAAAATCAAATCAAAAATATCTGATCATTGCTCACCATGATCCCTCCCCCACTCCATCCCCGCCCTGCACTCCCACTCGCCCAAGAGGATGAGACCTTCTTAGCTGCGTGTGTGCTGTGAATAGGAAGGGGGCAGCACTGCATGTACCTCCACCTTGAGCCACATCACAAGTCCGTATACGACTGCACACACACACACACACACACACACAAAGACAGACTAACAGCCAAACACACTGGGGAGAAAGGATTTTTTTAAATCTGCTTTTTAAAGTTTCTGCTGAACTTTGTCACAGAATACAGTACAGGTGTTTGGATTGTATTTCAGATCAGACGATTTTTCAAAATACATTTTTTTTTTTTTACAGATAAAATGCCTGGTGAGCTTTCCTTTTAATGAAAAATGCTAAAACATAATATGCTTACCATGTTTTTTAAAGTAAGGGTTATCTGTGGAGACTCAATTTCCATCTTAATAAACATCATTCAGAGGCATGGAGGCTCTCATTCCTCAAACACAGCCTATCATGTTCCTATAGCCAGCAGCAGGATGCTCCCCAGACCGCGATGATCCCAATCCTCTCTCTGCACCTTCACTCCACAGTTGTGGCTCCTCTGGGATACATGCTGCCTCCGGTGGGGTTTACATCTCATCATAACATCCACCTCCAAGGCCCCAACTATCCTCCATTATTATCTCAGAGCCTGCTCAGTAAGCCCTGCCGCATTCTCCCATTTTTCCCATTTTCCCCATCTTCAGCCATGTCCCCCTCTGCATTCGCCATGCCTCTCGCCTCTGCCAGATCGGTGCACACAAGGGCAGACACGCCTCATTGCGTGAGCTTTTCAAACAAAGCTTGTTTCCATGGTGACCACCTTTCCCCTTCTCGTGCTACTTTTATGGCAGCAGAGCATATAATGCATCTGCAGTCAGTGATCCCATCTTCGCACTCCCAGCCTTGTGAGAATATCACCCTTTCTTTTTTTTTTACACATTTCAAATCCGAAGCTTATTTTCACAGAGTGTTGACGTAGAGTGAATGCTCATTACACAAACAGAAACATGTCTAATAAGGAAAAGGCACAACAAAAGGGATGAGAGCTGACTGCAGAGATGTACATCTGCTGCTCCACCTCTTCCTGGGATTCACACCACTGACATTACTCACAGCAGCTGTGGGAGTTTATTTCCTTTCCCCTCTCTCACAGTTTCTCGGTATAAAGCCTTCCTTAGGGGGTGTTTTAGCCGGCAGGCTGTCTTGAGATGGGTTAGTTAAGGTGCCAGAACAACATCACAACACAATCTTTCTTTTTTTCATTCCTAATCTTATGTCTTTCAGTCCACAAATATTTCTCCAGGATCTCTCCGTCCTGCTTTAGACCTCTTCGACACAGACATGGGGCACATTTCCAGAATACCAACAATGTGAAGAAAAAAAAATCCATTTATTCATAGGGAAAGAAATGCCAGATTTATCTCTCAGCTCTTTCCTTTTCCAGTCACCTGTAACTTTATCAACCTTACAGTAATGTAAAGCCCCCTGCTGTTATTGGATTACCCAATTCACTTATACAGATATTATTTACCAGCTGTAACGTCCCTGCTTCAAATCCAGCTGGGGACTTTGGTTGCTTGTCATCCTCCTCTATCTCCCTAATTTCCTCTCTCTCCTCTCCGTGCTACTAAAAGCAAAGAGAGCTGCAGGATTTCAGAAGCAGAGATAAAAATAGCTCCCCAAGTTAACCCCGGTTTAGAGTCTAAAGGGTTCAACTTTAATGACAGTCTGCACATTAGAAGCACAGAAGCATTACTCGATACCTATCCGCGTACAGTAATTGGCCGTACAAATCCGTTATTTATTGTAGCGCCTCATATTGAGCTAGTCAGAGATGGATGGAGCGCCTCTGCCTCTGCCTCTGCAGCCGCATACAAAGGGTTACACAGAGTCAGCCGCAGTCTAAAAATAGACTGTTGCTCTCGCCTGCCTCTGCACGGGCCTCTATGGATCTACGCCCTTAAGCTTCTGCACGTGAGGTAAAAATAACCCTCTTTGTGAAAGCACACACACACACACACTGCACGCTCTCCGCTCTCAGCTTCTCCCCTGTGACATAACACAATCACTAGCTGTGAAAAAATAGATGCAAAAAGGCTCTGATAAAGCGTTCGTTGGGAAAGAGCTGCTGTTCAGGGCATTATTCAATCTGTACACATTGCTCACAGCAGGTACACAGTTACACACCAGAGAAAACCTGCACCAGTGGAAGTTAAACAAGATAAACACAAATATGGTAAATAGTTTAACACTCAAAAGCAGGGTGCCTGTGTCGCAGAATAACAAGACCAGTTGTCTGGAAGCAAACATGTGCACATGAGCACTGAGGTGTCAGGTTTGTTATTTAGTGTGAGTAAGAGTTTACAGACCTCACATCTGAAATGATTTATGGCTCTGCAGTTGTCAGATGAAAGCCACCCGTGTGCTTTAATGTTATTATCATGTACGTTGGGTCTGAGGCAGCACAGCATTTAATTAGGAGGGGGTCAGTTCTCTGTGACCAGCTCGTCCTAAGCTTCTGTTATTACTGCCATTAAAAACGACTCCACCGCCATAGCTTACAGCAGGATGGTGATAATTAGAGATGTGATGTCAAAAGTCACAACCGCTAATCGAGGTGATATTCAGTGGTATGGGTCTGCTTTGCTTTTAGATGTCTCTTGAGCGAAATACTGTGTATACCATGTTCATTCAAAATATTACTGTGGCTTTAAAGGTGACATATCATGCAAAATGGACTTTTTAATGGTTCTCTACCTGAAATATGTTTCCCTGGCATGTCTACAAACCCCCCGAGAATGAAAAGAATCCATTCTGCCCCTGTTCTGATTTCTCCACCTTTCTGTAAATGTGTGCTGAAACCAGCCGTTTCAGACTTCAGTGTTTTTCATACGTCACAACAATATCCGGTCTGTCACGGAGTCAGAGCTCGGAGCTTGTTCAGCCTATAGACTGTATAAAATACAACTCAACCCCTCCTCTGTTTTTCATTCCCTGCACAAATGTGTGCTAACAAGGAGCTTAGGAGGGAGGCATGCTAGTTGTAGGCTGTCTTAATAAACACAAAGGTCGGTTTTACTCCCCACGTCTGCAGATTTGAAGATCTAGTGGATGATTCTTATTTATCATGGATAAGTGCTAGCGCTAATTAGCATAGCTACATAGCTACATAGCTACATGTAGCTGTAGCTGTAGCTGTAGCTGTAGCTGTAGCTGTAGCTGTAGCTGTGTACCAAGACACACGTCTACATACTAACAAATAAAACAACAAGTAACACAGAATCTGTGACCAATCCTTCAGAAAGGTCCTGCTGCCTTTCTGGCAGAGGTCGGTTTTACTCCCCACGTCTGCAGATTTGAAGATCTAGTGGATGATTTTTATTTATCATGGATAAGTGCTAGCGCTAGTTAGCATAGCCACATAGCTACATGTTCGTAGCTGTGTACCAAGACACACGTCGACATACTGATAAATAAAACAACAAGAAACACTAAATCTGTGACCAATGGTCCTGCTACAGGCGCCTCTCCGTCAGGATCAGATTCTGGATCAGATTCAGAGGGTTGAAGTAACGCTATCTGTTAGCAGCCGTGTATATTCAGCCAACATGTAAACATTAGATCAACGTGCTGGGAAGCCGAGGTCACACCCACTTCCTGAGGGGGCGTGGTCAGAGAGAAAACAGAGTGTTCTGAGGAGGACTGAAGAAGAGGGTTTTTCAGGCAGACCAAAATCTGATTTCAAAGTGTTTTTTTGAGCATAAACTTTAAAGACATGTTTTGGGGACCTCTTAGACCAATATGTATTGATGCAAAAAACTTGATATGTCACCTTTAAACTAGTGGTGAAACGATTCTTTTTAACAATGATTTGATTCGTATCATGATTTGTGGTTGCTGATACGATTAAAGGATGATTTTGGTTCATTTAGAACGATACCATCCGAAACGATTCAGTGACTTTTTATCCAAAAATTGGATGAAATTAATTAATTATTAATTAATTAATTAAATTAATCCCTTGATACTGGACAGTCTTAGATTCCTGTGGTTGTCGTGGTGTTTTTGGCCCGAGCCCAGTTTTGTCCTAGTCTCTGACTAAACATGCTGGAGAGGCTTGAGGCTTCTGCAGAGCTGATGTTACCTTGATGAACGCTGCAAGAGGTGCCTGGACGGTCGGCGTTGTGTGGAATCCCATGGCGCCTTAGTAGGTGGTTGGATAGATTTGTGGTGTTGCCGTGGTAACTTTACTTGACCTTTACATTTCCTACAAACAGCGAGGGACTTATTTAGAACATCTCCATCTTTGTAAAAGCCAAAGCGTTTCCACACGCTGGACCACAACGGTGGATTGATCATTTCTGGCTCGCCGGCTTCTCCTCTGTTGTCCCCCATGCTATGTTTTGTTGTCTGCTGGCGATGACGTCACAGACAGGCAGCCTGAATTGAGTAACGCTTAATGTCTTTATTATTAAAAGTGTAAAAAAAACACATTCATATAAAGTCTGCCGTGCTTAAATCCAATGTGTTATTTCTTAGTATGGATACAATCCATTTATTACCTTTAAAACGATGTTAGATTGATATATGTCGTCTGGAAGGCCAACTTGCCGAGCACAGATCGATGTAGTCAGATCATAGGAATATAAATCAACACATCGATGTAGTAGATGAATCGTTACACCCCTACTTTAAACATATAAAATCATACCCGTCAGGTGCTTTTGTTGATGCTCTTTTTGTTCATACTCATTTATATATTTAACCCCACTGTGATATTTAAATGAGATTAGCAGTACTAAAACTCCTACTACAACAAAATCAGTCCCTGTTTTGGATTAGTAGGTAATGGTTGTATTAAATGCACATTTCAGGTAATAAGTGAAACACACCTGATGGCTAAAACAACCCTCACCCTGACTTCTTCTATAAACCAAGAGGTTGGCAGAAAGAAGTTTGGGTCATTTTGGGAAGTTTTCAGGAGTTCCGTTTGGTGGATGATTCGGTGTTTAAACATCCTCAGTTCAGTTTGTTTGATAACTTTGTAAACACAAGTAAAGGTATTTATGAGAGGATGATGCTCAACATGGGTGGTCTTTTGGGACAAGCTTGCGTTGGAAGTGGGATTTAGGAGTAACTGGTCTTGTTGGGATCTGCATCGCTTGCGTCTACATTTAGTCACAGATCCCTGCTTTGCAAAAATTTAAAATGTCAATGAAAACAAACAAAATGATGCTTATTCTGGTCATTTAAGTTAAATCCAAAAGCGAGCTGGAGCTTTTTGAAGTAGCTAAAGATGTTTAGCTTCTCATCCAACAGGCTAAACCAAGTCTAGTTTGGGTTTTGACGATGCTTTGAATTATTATGAGAGAAAGCACCATTAAAAACATGTCCTTACTGGATCATCTTCTGTTTGGAGTAAGCATCAATCAATCGATCAATCAATCGATCAATCAATCGATCAATCAATCAATCAATCAATCAATCAATCAATCAATCAATCAATCAATCAATCAATCAATCAATCAATCAATCTTCATTTGTATAGCGCCAAATCAAAACAAACATTATCTCAAGACTCTTTTACAAACAGAGCAGGTCTAGACCACTCTATGTCAAATTATGAACAGAGACCCAACACCAAGACAGGATAAGACTCAGTCTGACCCCACCTTAATCCACCATGAGCATTGCACCTCACAGTATTTAGCTAGTTACAGTGGAGAGGACAAACTTCCTTTAACAGGCAGAAACCTTGAGCAGAACCAGACTCATGTTAGACAGTCATCTGCTGAGACCGAGTTGGGTCTGGAAAGAGGGATAGAGGAGAATAAGAGAGAGAGGGAGCGGTGATAGTGATGAGACGAGTAGTAGTAGCTGTTGCTGCTGGAGCCCAGCACGTCCGTATCAGACAGAGTTAAAGTAAGTGATGGGGGGGGTTGGAGGAAGGGGGTGAGATAGGATCCCAGTGTCAGTGCGCCAGTTCCCCTGGTAGTCTAAGCCTATAACAGCATAACTAAGAGCTGGTCCAAGCCTGATCCAGCTCTAAGTTTTAAATCTTAGATTTATTTTTTATCAACTTAAACCACACTATCATCTTCACCTTAACCAACTTAAAGTCCATTTTCTTATAAAGTAGTCATTCCACCCAGAGAAGAGGTTTTACAGTGAGTGCAGACTTTTATCTCCCATCATGACAGTCTTCTAAAGGAGTTATTCAACGTGGTATGATTCACTAAAGCATAAAGATGAAGTAGGGTCTGTTGAAGTATGTATAGCACAGCCATGAACATCACTGTGCCTCATGCTCTGTGCTTTCAACTCGCTCAGGGCAAACACACCTCTGCTTTGTTGCTACTCTCACAACATTGAGTCAAGCTCATTGTGAATCACTGAAACAGCAAACAGACCCAGGCTGCAAAACAAAATAAATGTTGTCTACACCTGACAAAACGCCTACACGGCCAGAAAAAGCCCCGTCCACTGACACAACCTGGCAAGAAAACCAACTCTTTATTTCCGCATGCATGGACACAAATAGTAGGGCTTATTTCTGCACATCAAGTTTTCATCCGTGCATTTCCTCTCAGGGCTTTTTGGGCACTAACTGATTCAATGCACAGCCCTTTGAGCAGATGGAAATTTGGTGAGAATGGCCCATCAATCCACCCAATCTCTCATCTATCCGTGTGTCCTTTTTCAGCCAGGGAGATGAAGGCCAGGCAGGCTGTTATCAGTGAGGGGCTGGTGGGGAGGCAGGGAGGAGCGATGGACATGGAATTATGCCTAGAGATGTTCCACGGTGGCTCCAGCTCAGCACACAGTTTGTTATTAAAAGCCTTGTAATAGACCAGATTAGGCTCCAGATACGGCCTAATCCTTGAAAGAGTCCACAATAAAATCAATGGGAGAAGAAGATAGTGGGAGTGGTGGTGGTGGGGTAGCTTGGCCTGTTAAAGCTCTCCTGCCTTAATGAAAGAGGTCTTTCGGGGTTGCTTGGGGGTTTGACGTTATCCTTGCCTTACTTACCATTGATGCTGTGTGGGTTTGCTGAAACGTCAAATTGCATTTTATTTATTGACAGTTCTTTACTGCAACGTTAATAAGTTGTCTCATAAGGCATTAGATTTGCATTAAATGTGACTTTTGTTGAAGTTTTGAAACGTTTTACTGCTCGTTTGATGACCTCTACTGGTGTCTTAAGAGCCTTACTTTCATTTTTGTTACAGCTGGGGGCTAACCAGTTTCTGAAATGGCAAAATATGTAGCTGTTTTCATTAGTAGTGGAGATCCCTGCATTAACAACAGTCATGACTCTGTAGTGGAAGTCCCTGCATTAAAAACAGACATGACTCTGTAGTGGAAGTCACTGCATTAAAAACAGACATGACTCTGTAGTGGAAGTCACTGCATTAAAAACAGACATGACTCTGTAGTGGAAGTCACTGCATTAAAAACAGACATGACTCTGTAGTGGAAGTCACTGCATTAAAAAACAGACATGACTCTGTAGTGGAAGTCACTGCATTAAAACAGACATGACTCTGTAGTGGAAGTCACTGCATTAAAAACAGACATGACCCTGTAGTGGAAGTCACTGCATTAAAAACAGACATGACTCTGTAGTGGAAGTCACTGCATTAAAAACAGACATGACCCTGTAGTGGAAGTCACTGCATTAAACAGACATGACTCTGTAGTGGAAGTCACTGCATTGAAAACAGACATGACTCTGTAGTGGAAGTCACTGCATTAAAAACAGACATGACTCTGTAGTGGAAGTCACTGCATTAAAAACAGACATGACTCTGTAGTGGAAGTCACTACATTAAAAACAGACATGACTCTGTAGTGGAAGTCACTGCATTAAAAACAGACATGACTCTGTAGTGGAAGTCACTACATTAAAAACAGACATGACTCTGTAGTGGAAGTCACTGCATTAAAAACAGACATGAGTCTGTAGTGGAAGTCACTGCATTAAAAACAGACATGACTCTGTAGTGGAAATCACTGCATTAAAAACAGACATGACTCTGTAGTGGAAGTCACTGCATTAAACAGACATGAGTCTGTAGTGGAAGTCACTGCATTAAAAACAGACATGACTCTGTAGTGGAAATCACTGCATTAAAAACAGACATGACTCTGTAGTGGAAATCACTGCATTAAACAAAGACATTACTCTGTAGTGGAGATCACTGCATTAAAAAATGATGTAACTGTGGCCTGACTTGTCACCTGTCCAACAGAACATATGGCAGAAGAAACCCCAAACTGTCATGCTAGAATGGGACAACATTTTACTTTCAAAACTCCTGAAACTGGTCTCCCCGATTGCCAAACTTTTACAGAGTGATGTTAGAGGAGGTGATGCCACACAACAGTAAACACACAGCTGTCTGCCATCAAATTTGAAATGAGTTTATATATTTCATAGAAGAATAAAATTGAGCAATTTCAACGTTTTATACGTTTTCAGTCAAATGTGGCTTTCAATGATTCCACGTTACTCATGTGGTGACACTGATATTAGTGCCTGTCATGATAACAGTCTGACTTCACATATCTCTGATCAAACCATATAAGAAGTGGATATATAGCTTCTTGGTTTCCAAAGTGAAGTCTTTACAGCAGTACTTGAAAACCTGCTTTATTATACTCCCTAGCAGGATGTGACTCTACAGTGTAGTAATGGAGGTTTGATTGTATTTAAGTCCACCAGCAGTTGAGGTTATTCTAAGTTGATGTTTTAATGTTATCCTTATACATTTGTGTTTAAATATCTTTCCACTTTCAAGACAGCAAGAAGTTTATTTAGTAAATTATTGTCTCATTTATTATCAAATATTTAAAAAAATTATAATTGCGGGTACTTAAAGAGAAATAATAAAATGGTGATTACCAAAAAGCCAAACTTGAGTCTTCAAACCAATAATCTGCTCAAAAAGGCTGACACTGGATGGATACATATAGTCCTTATACATATTGTGTGCATGGACTGGACTGCAAGAGGTCTTTCTACCTGTGCTTTCTGTTACAGAGATCAGTGTGTAATGGGTTTCATGCTTTAATATTTATTCATACTGTTTTTTATGTTGTGTTTTTGGGCATTTTTGCCTTTATTGACAGGACAGCTGAAGAGAGACAGGAAACGTGGGGAGTAGAGTGTGGGGTAAGACATGCAGTAAACGGTCAACAGGCCGGGAGTCGAACCGACGACCTCTGCAGTGACGACTGTAGCATCCATTCGTGGGGCACTTAGACCGCTAGGCAACAAGTGCCCCTATTCATACTGTTAACAACTTAAGTCCTATGCTCTGGAAAAACGGACATGAAATAATAATAATAATAAAAATAATAATAAAAAAAAAATAATAATAATAATAATAATAATAATAATAATAATAATAATAATAATAACAATAATAATAATAATAAAATAGTAATAATAATAAAGAATAATATCAATAATAATAATAATAATAATAATAATAATAATAACAATAATAATAAAAATAGTAATAATAATAAAGAATAATATCAATAATAATAATAAAAATAGTAATAATAATAAACAATAATAACAACAACAACAACAATAATAATAATAATAATAATAATAATAATAAAAATAGTAATAATAATAAAGAATAATATCAATAATAATAATAACAATAATAATAAAAATAGTAATAATAATAAAGAATAACAACAACAACAATAATATTAATAATAATAATAATAATAATAATAATGACAATGTAAGCTATAATACAACTAATAATAATAATAATAATAATAACAACAAAAAACAACAATAATACATATATTAATTCTACTAATAATAATCATACTAATAATAATCATACTACTACTACTAATAATAATAATAATAGTTATAATAATAATGATAATAATAACAGCAATAATAATAACATTTTTTATTCATTGAGCACTTTTCAAAAGCCAGGTTTTAATAGTGCTTTGCATGGGCAGCAAAATAAAACAAGCAGGTATTAAAAACACACAAGGCAAGATAAATATATAAAACATATTTAAAAAGACATAAAATGACCCTAAAAGAACTCTAAAGGAATACAATTTTTTTAGAACATATATTTTTTTAAATGTTTAAAAGTGGGAAAGTTTCTGTGATAAGAGTATGTCTTAAGAAAGGATTTAAAAGAGCTCTCTGGCTCAGCAGACTTGATCTCCTCTGGCAGATCGTTCCAGAGTGTTGGACCCGTCAATGCAAAAATGCGACAAATTTGCATTTGTTGAAGATAGATAACCTCAAATACACACAATGTGTTTCTTATGATCACTGTAGATATTTGTCTTTCTTTGTTAACGTCTCAGCAGAGAAATGATATTTTACCTGTTTAAGTAATATTTCAAGTCTACTTCAGACGTTTGTGAGATTCTTCTGGAGTTAGCAGACAGAATGAATTCCAATTTGAGGTATAAATGTCAGGGTCATGCTAATGTTCAGCCTTTTTTATGTGAATTATACAAGCCTTTCACAGAAATATAAAATACAGTTTAAGTTGCATTAATATGAAATTTCTGCTTTCATTCATTGGAAACAATCCTTTCATACTGGTTCCCCTTTGTAGTCTCAGTCTGTATGTGTCCGTTTGGCTCTTGGTGATTACCTGTTTAAAGGAAACCAGACCCGGTCTTTGTCAGGACGTGTTGGGTCCGTTTACATAGTTACATACTGGTATTTTTAGACTTAGTGTGTAATGTGTGCTTTTGAAGATGACTGAACGGAAAGCAGCGTCCATCTGAAGTCCAGACTTCAGTCAGTGACATAAGCTTGCTGCCACTAATCTACAAAGGCAGATTTTTTTGAGTGTGGCTGCAGGAGCTTTCCTTTTGTCTTGGGTTTGAAGTCTTAATTGTTATTTAATTTGTGTTCTGCTTTGTTGTAATGGCTGTGAAATGATAATTGCATTGCCTTTTCTCCTCCACCTCACTTTGATGCGAGTTGGTCCCTGGACTCATCAAGAGATTCTTTTTCTTGCAGTGCAATTTCATTAATTATTCACAATACAGTACGGCAGACTGATGAGGAAGCGTATCACGTGTAATGATAGTCATGAGCTTGCTGTTATGAAAGCAAGATAATGACCAAGCATGGATTCAAACTGGACTTTCTTCCTAAAATCACCAACATGTGTCTGATTCTCTGAGTCCATTTAGTTCATATATAATCCCTCCAAATGTTTCAATACATGATTTGATTTCTTAGTGGTGTTAACAGATGAGAGAAAACACAGCAAAGCACCACCAGGGTTAGTTATTCTGCCTGTATTCCTCATCAGAATATATCTCCTCAGGGATCCAGCATGGCCTCTGAACTGGGATCAAGAGATAAACCTACCGATCAATACATGGATCCAGTGTGTTTTGTTCAAACCCAAATAAATTGCTAAGCACAATGTCACAGAGCTCTTGAATACGTTTGCAGAGAAACCATCAGTTAGGTGCCTTATGATGTGTTAGGGGTTTAATATCAGACACTGGCAGCGTTAGTGAGACTCTGCCTTTAGAACCCTCTAACTGATTCCTGTGGAGTCTCTATAAAGGTTATCTGCAGTTATCTGCCCACCTCGAAGGCACATTATTCATGTTTTCATTCACATTTTAATCCAATTTCCAGTAGACCCTTAAAATGTTGCAGGAAAATATAGCACTGAATCACAGCTATGTGTTAATAAGTGTTTACATGTACGGTCTTTTGGGTCTGGACTGTAATCTTTATCATTTAATTAGAAACAAACAACTGAATCCAGCATCCAGCGATACCATGAGCAAGTTCAGATTGGACTGGTTGGAGGCTCACAGAATTTTCTTTCTATTGGAAAAGTTACATTTGTCTTCCACATCAGCCACTGTTGGTCCTGTTTCAAGCTTCCAGGAGACAAAGACACTTTGATACACAGATTCTTTGATCAACTTATCAATCAAGCTTCATTTATAGAGCACTTTTCATACAAATCAAATGCAACCCAAAGAGCTTTACAGCGATTGAAAACAAGAAAGAAGCAGAAATAAGATAATGGCAAAACATATTAAAAACAAAAATGGATTTTAAAATAGAGTCTAATGCACACCGACAACAATACAATGTGCGTAATGAATAAATATTAAGAGTATAGATAGTTAAAATAAATAAATATTAAAGGGTAGGGATAAGAGTTGAAGATAAAATGAAAGCTAAATTTATCAATAAAACTGAGTAAATAAATTAAAACAAATAAATGAATGAATAAATAAATATAAATAAAATAAGATAAACAGTTTAAAGTAATGAAATAATAAAGCTTCATTTAAATCAGTATTAATGATGTGAACACTCATGGGTTGAAATTTAGCTAAGTCTTATACAGCAAATACATTTCTATACTCCTTAAAAAACAAAACTTAAACCTGAGATATCTAGTGCAACTGAGGAGTTTTATTAAGTGTAAGCAGAATTATGGAAATGTAACTAATGTGGCTTTTTTTTACAAACATTGTCTTCTCTACATCATTATGTTCATATTGAAAATGATGTTCCTACTCACAGCATACACAGCCAGGCCTGATTGACAAGCCATCACCACAATGACCTCCCAGTCAGATCAGAGCCGTCTGTGTCCGTCCAAATATGATGGCTTCAGCTTTGATTAAACCAAAATGGTGAGGGTATAAATGACTTGACCAACAGGTCATGATACGCTGTCTCCTGTCCTTCTTATAGAGGGCTTGTTTCCTGCCGGCTAAAAAGGGGTAATGATGTGTCAGCACTTTGTTTATTATGCTGCTTACAAGTTAAAAAAATATAATGTTAATGCTGAAATCTACACCAGATGAGGATGATCAAGAATGTCACAGAAATAATAATAATAATAATTAAAAAAAAAATTATTAATAATAATAATAATAAGAAGAAGAAGAATAATAATAACGATGATGATGATGATGATAATGATTATAATCGTAATAATATCAATAATAATAATTATAGTAATAATAACTCTAACAATAATAATAATAATATTAATAATAATAATAATAAGAATGATGATGATGATGATGATTATAATAATAATCATAGTGATAATAACTCTAACAATAATAATAATAAAAATAATAATAATAATAATAATAATAATAATAACCTGTATTATTATTATTATTATTATTATTATTATTATTATTATTATTATTATAATTATTATAATTATTATTATTATTATTATATAGTAGTAGTAGTAGTAATAGTAGTAGTAGTAGTAGTATTAGTATTATTAGTATTATCATATTATTATAACTTGTATTATTATTATCATTATTAGTAGCAGTATTGTTGTTTTAAATATTATTATTATTAGTTGTTGTTGTAGTAGTAGAAGTAGTAGTAGTAGTATTATTAACATTATTATTATTATTATTATTATTCTTATTATCATTATTATTTATTATTATTATTATTATTAGTGGTAGTAGTAGTAGTAGTAGTAGTATGTGAGTATTTTTAGTATTATCATATTATTATTATAACTTGTATTATTATTATCATTATTATTATTAGTATTGTTGTTTTAAATACTATTATTATTAGTTGTTGTTGTAGTAGTAGAAATAGTAGTAGTATTATTATTAACATTATTATTATTCTTGTAAATTACTATTAACATTTATATCATAATAATACTCCTAATAATACTGATTATTCTTATTATCATTATTATTTAATATTATTGCTTTTATCAGTATTGTTATTATTATTTTATCTGGTAGAGAGGGAGAGCAGCTGAGCTTGTGGATTGCATCACACACTGCCTCGTGTGAAGGGCTCTGACAGTCGTCCACCTCATGCAGTATTCGTCTTCTCCTACTTCCCCTCAGGATATCTGAGACCACAGTCTTTGTACTGAACTCCACAGTCTCAGCCCATTTTTCAAGTGGGATAAAGAATGTATCCAGTCGGTATTTCCATTATTCAGCATGGAGCCTGAATCCAGTGTGGTTAATTAGACGTTGCCTTTGGGGTCATTTGTATTAGTACAGGTGTGCTCTCATACTTTGTTACTCCGAGACTTTGAATCCTGGTTTAGACACCTGACATAAACTCACACACAGAACACCTCTGCTGCTGTTAATACATTACGGACCCACAGTGTGGAGTAGGAAGCTTGGACCTGTGGGTGTTTGTTCAAAGTAGATAAATAATTTAAAACATGCCCGGCTCCACAAAGGAACCCACGTTTGTTGCCATCAGGCAGAAATGTAAACAAGATATTTCTTAAAATGTTGTGTAGATGAAGATGAGCATAAATAGACAATGTAATCTGTCCTGGCAGATACTGAATATTTGAACGCTGCTATCAGCTAACTGTAGTTGCTCTAATAAACAGAGTATGATGCACATATAAGACTGAGATACACTTCTTTTTGCAATTATCTACGTGACACAGTGTTTAATATTCATGTAGCAGCTGAATCAACTGACTACAACAGCGAAAAGGGAATCTGCATTTGACTTGCAAACCCTGTGAACCAGTAACAAGCTTTTTTTTATCTGTGTCTTTGATGGAACTTTAGTTAGAGGAAGTTATCAGACATGAAAATGGTTTCTCCAATCCCAGAACTCTGGATAGAAGTAAATGTCATCCTGAGAGCAAAGTGTCAATGGGAGTAAATGCACCTGTGTTTACAGAAATAATCCTGGAGATCTGTTATGACTGGGGCTTCTAGCATGTTCAAAGCTTGCTGAGTACAGTGATTGCATATTTCTCCTTAATTACTGGTTGAGCTTATCCCCTCCAGGTCCAGGTTAGAGGTGTAAAGATTCTTTTTAACAACGATTTGATTTGTATCATGATTCATGGTTTCTGATACGATTAAAGGACGATATTGCTTCATTTAGAACGATACGATCCGAAACGATTCAGTGACTTGAAATCAATTCTGCACGCACGTCTTTGCAGATAAACTTGGCAATTGTTGCCGTGGTGTTTTTGTCCCGAGCCGAGTTTTGTCCTAGTCTCTGACTTAAAGGTGACATATTACGCTCTTTTTCATCAAAATATATTGGTCTAAGAGGTCCCCAAAACATGTCATTAAAGTTTATTGCTCAAAAAAACACTTTGAAATCAGATTTTGGCATGCCTTTAAAACCCTCTTTTTCAGCCCTGCTCAGAACGGTCCGTTTTCTCTCTGACCACGCCCCCTCTGGTAGTGGATGGGCCCTCGGCTCTCCAGCACGTTGAGTTTACATGTTGGCTGAATATACACGGCTGCTCACAGACCCACGTTACTTCAACCCTCTGAATCTAATCCAGAATCTGATCCTGACGGAGAGGCGCCTGCAGCAGGACCTATTTAGTGTTTCTTGTTGTTTTATTTATCAGTATGTCGACGTGTGTCTTGGTACAGCCACGAACATGTAGCTATGTGGCTATGCTAACTAGCGCTAGCACTTTACCATGAAAAATAAAAGTCATCCACGAGATCTTCAAATCTGCAGACGTGGGGAGTAAAACCGACCTTTGTGTTTATTAAGACAGCCTACAACTAGCATGCCTCCCTCCTAAGCTCCTTGTTGTGTGCAGGTAATGAAAAACAGAGGAGGGGTTGAGTTGTATTTTATACAGTCTATGGGCTGAACAAGCTCCGAGCTCTGACTTCAGTTAAAGACCGGATATTGTTGTGACGTAACAAAAACACGGAAGTCTGAAACGGCTCGTTTCAGCACACATTTACAGAAAGGTGGAGAAATCTGAACAGGGGCAGAATGGATTTTTTTCATTTTTGGGGGGTTTGTAGACATGCCAGGGACACATATTTCAGGTAGAGAACCATTAAAAAGTCCATTTTGCATGATATGTCACCTTTAACATGCTGGAGAGGCCTGAGGCTTCTGCAGAGCTGATGTTACCTTGATGAACGCTGCAAGAGGTGCCCGGACGGTCGGCGTTGTGTGAAACCCCATGGCGACTTAGTAGGTGGTTGGATAGATTTGTGGTGTTGCCGTGGTAACTTTACTTGACCTTTACATTTCCTACAAACAGCAAGCTACTTATTTAGAACATCTCCATCTTTGTAAAAGCCAAAGTGTTTCCACACACTGGACCACAATGGTGGCTTGATCCTTTCTGGCTTGCCGGCTTCTCCTCTGCCATCCGCCATGCTATGTTTTGTTGTCTGCTGGTGCGTGGCGATGACATCACAGACAGGCAGCCTGAATTGAGTAACGCTTAATGTCTTTATTATTAAAGTGTAAAAAGAACCCATCCATATAAAGTCTGCCGTGCTTAAATCCAATGTGTTATTTCCTAGTATGGATACAATCCATTTATTACCTTTAAAACAATGTTAGATCCATATATGTCGTCCAGAAGGCGTACTTGCCGAGCACAGATCGATGTAGTCGGATCATAGGAATATAAATCAATACATCGATGTAGTAGATGAATCGTTACAGCCCTAGTTTTTACCCTTGTTGTAAAAACTAATTACATACATTCAAGGGAAACTGTTCCCAGACTTAAAGAAATGTATAAATAACTCCTTCCTTTTATAGTTAAAGTGCCTCTTTGTTAAATTGCCCCTATGTAGCTTATTCAAAATGCTAAATCAGATGACATAAGGTGCTGAAGTTAGATGACCCCTCACATAGACACTTCATATTTTTAACAGTAAGATACACACTCCAGTAATTTCAGATACTGCCTTTGCCTCTGAGAGACTAACTACTGATTTTTCAACAATGAGAATCAAAACACTGAATGCATTATTTCTGAAGGCTAAATTGAACAAAAATGCTCCAGCTATTTGTCATCAGCAGTGTTGGGGTAGTTACTCAGAAAAAGTAATGCATTATATATTACTAGTTACTTTTTAGAAAAGTAATATATTACTTTACTTAGTTACTCTCTGCCAAAAGTAACTAGTTACACTACTAGTTATATTACTTTTGCAATACTCCATAAAATGACCTTAGATGTATATAAACTTAAATCTTACATATGTCATCATCAGCACAAATACTAGTTAAAGAAGGAAACACAAGGTCAACCTCTTATGCTCTTTAATATAATCAAGGCAACAGCAGAGTTGTCAGTCCAAACATCACTGGACATTAAAACGGGTCAAAATATAGGCTACAGGCACTGTAGGCTTGTCTCAAAACAACATTATTTTAAAAATGGGAAACTCTTGTCACCATTAAATGTCTGTTTCTTCAAACATGGTGTCTTTAAAATACAACCCATGACCACCTGTTTTATAAACACACAAAATCATATTAATATATGCTAGAAATATTAATAACCAAAATTGCAACGCAATTAGAGATAGTGGCATCTATCCCAATTTTAAACAAGGAGACTTTTTAAGAAAAAAAGCCGTGCATATGAGAAATAACATTAACTTCGATTTAACAGGCTCAACACTCGTATACAGTAGCTCACTCACCAGATCATGGCTTCTTACTGAACATGCTTCTCAAAGAAGTGGTTATACCTCATGAGGAGGAGTCTTTCAAACTTTTTCTCAGACAACCTGTTCCTCCTCGGAGTCAGCACAAGACTGCCCAGGCTAAACAGTCTTTCAACTGGTGCACTTGAAGGTGTTGCTGTGTTATATTTCATGGATATAGTCTTAATTGTTGGGAAACGGTGCAGGATCTCAAACTCTGACCCTGACTTCAGATAGTCAATTACTTCTGACGGTGGCCGTCCGCTCCCAGTTACCTGTATTTTGCCCAGTATGTTGCGAAAAGGTTAAAATCCAGTCTGGGCTGTTTAACCAGTGTCATGCTGTTATCTTGTGCATCACTCTGGGTCGGGGGGGGTCTTTAGCCACCAGCTTTGTATTAGCATGTTGCCTCTGCAGGTGTTTGGACAGATTGGACGTGGAGTTCGTCGCGGTGGAAAGTTGTTTCTGTCCAGGGCACAGTCTATACTTCACCGTCAAATTCTTGTCCTTTCATGTCACATAGTCGAAGTAATGTGCATAACTCCAAAGAAAGATGCCTCGAAAGATGCTTTAATCTGGGCGTCTCTATCGTCTCCGCTCTCACCCTCCATGACCTCTAGCCTAAATCACAGACACGTCATGTGAATAGGGTCAGAGGGCACCGCGGGGTCGCGCATGAAAAGGGGCGTTTGTTTTGTTGTTCTGTACTCCCCTTATTTACACAGTCTATGGTCCTCAAGTTAGGCAGGTAGGTGAAGAGCTTAAAATAACCCAAGTAACGAGATCATTATTTGATTAGTAACGGTAATGTAATTACTATATGAGCAACAATAACGCGTTACATTACTGCGTTACAGACAAATGTAATCCCGTTACAGTAACGCGTTACTTTGTACCACGTTACCCCCAACACTGGTCATCAGTGACTTAAAACCCTGAATATGGTTCAAGTACTATGAACCTTGTAATAAAAGTATCATGATGGTCATTCTCTTTCCTCGTTTGCTTCAGTCTTGTAATTTGTGCGTCTTCTATCTCTCGTTGCAGGATGGCCATCCAGGTTGACAAGTTTGACTTTGAGAGCCTGCCACAGCCCGACCAGGAGACGGCACGCTTCACGAACCCCAAACAGCTGGAGGAGGAGCGACAGCACGCCCAGGGCTGCCAGATCAACAGCAAGCTGGGCATCTGCTGGAGCATCATATCCTTTCAGTGTTTACGTACACAGTTCAGATAAATCTGAGGGATCGGCCTGGGCTGAACATTCATTTTCAACAGGAACAACACGGTCAGACACATTTAGTCAGTGTTGCATCTATTAAATGTTTGTGGTTGAAACTAGTACAATCTATGATCCAGGACATCTGGATCCAACATCTGTACGCCCTCTGGTCATTTGGGAGCTTGTTCGTCTGTTCTTACAGATGTGAAAGCGTATGGCAGAGTACTTGCTGTTCTGATATTGTGAAGTAATGTCTTTATGTGTGTGTGTGTGTGTGTGTGTGTGTGTGTGTGTGTGTGTGTGTGTGTGTGTGTGTGTGTGTGTGTGTGTGTGTGTTTAATTGTACAATGTACTCTCAGCGTTATCATACAACATTTTCCCTAAGGCCCAGTTTGTGGGCATGCGTTGTGGTCCATCAAAGGTAATCTTTGACACCAGCATTGTCAGCTGGCTGCCCTCGGGGGACGACTCTTCCCATTCCCTTATGTAGGCTATCCTCTGCCCGATACGCATGCACCCAGCACTCATCAACAGCACACTCGTGAGAAATAAAACAACGTATAGGAAGGGTTTTATCATGTATGCAGGTTGTCTGTGCTCAGTGGAGCGGTTGAAGGAGTCACTTACATGTAAATGTGTTTCGCTCAAACTCAAGCTGTAGCAGCCATGACACTTAAAGTACATTTTAAAACCAGTTAAATTTACTGAGAAGGTGGATCAGAAATAAGTGTTTCTGATGCAAACAACATAGAACACGTTTGATGCCTTTTTTTGTCGTCTAAATCAGGGGTTCACAAACTTTTCAGCCCGCTACCCCCAAAATATAGGTGCCAAAGACTTGCGACCCCCACTGTCACTCAAAGTGATTTAATGTGGCTTCATTTAGCTGGTCTGCAGAAAATTGGTTTTCCAGCAGTGCTGGTTTGGTTGAGAAGACTCTTCAATTAAAGATGTGTGCAGCAGGCAGGGTTGTCGTGACTCAAGGCGAATTGGTCACAGGGTCCGTCCAGACCTCACAATTAGCGACAATATAACAGTAATTAGTGCTGGGCGATATTGAAAATGATGTTATCACGATAAAATGTTTCATATAACACCCAACACAGCTCCTGGTTCAAGCTCTTGTAATGTCACGCATTGACTACTGCAACTCTCTACTGGCAGGCCTCCCTGCATTCACAGTTAAACCTCTGCAAATGATCCTTAACGCAGCAGCAGCACGTCTGGTCTTCAACCAGCCTAAGACAGCTCATGTTACTCCCCTGCTCATCTCACTACACTGGCTTCCAGTTGCAGCTCGCATCAGATACAAAACTCTAATCATGACTTACAAAGCAGTCACCAAAACCGCTCCAGTTTACCTGGAACCCCTCATCCAGGTCTACTGCCCTTCTCGCCCGCTACGCTCAGCCTCTGAAAAGCGCCTAGTGCTTCCAGCACACAAGGCCTCAAAATCAAAATCACTAGCTGGACTCTTCTCTTCTGTTGTCCCTAAATGGTGGAATGAATTGGCCAACTCCATTCGATCTGCAGAGTCCCTCTCTACTTTCAAAAGACAGCTAAAGACCCAGCTCTTTAGGAAGCACTATGCACTTAGCTAGACTGTTCTCCACTGTTGTCCCCAGTGGCAGATCATGTCTTCCAGCTGCAATTGACTCACACTGTCCTGCTCTACTCTGGGAATCTGTGTTCAGGTCTTGAGTGACCCAGCACTTGGTACTTTGGTCATTATTGTGGTGATGTTAATTGTTGATGATGATAATGGAAGGTCTTGAATTGTTTGGTTGCTTCATTGTAGATGTTCCTTATTTTGAAAAAAAAAATCCTTACCTACTTTTGTGCATTGCCTTTACACTGCTTGGTAGTACCTGCACCCAAATTGACTTGAAGCACTTTGTTCCTCTTACTGATCTTGTTTCCTCTTGTCTAGATCTTTGCTTGTGTTGTTCTTGTTCTCGTATGTACGTCGCTTTGGATAAAAACGTCTGCTAAATGACATTGTAACATTGTAACATTGTAACATATCATTCGATATCGATGAATTTCAATTTATGATTTAATTTACATTTGAAGTCAGATTTTTGCTCCTGAGTGAAAGTTGAAGACAGTTTGTTAGTTTGTATCTGGATTTAGTTTCTGATGAACTTCTTGAATCCATCATTTCTGATGGTGCTAACAGGAAGCAGGTCTTTAATGTAAGATGAGATTTTTGTGAACTTTTCCCCTTTAAGATTACTAAGGGTTACAGGCAGAGTGATGTTGTTTCCCACAGTGCAGAGAATGCATCACGGTTTCGGTGCTCCGTTGTTTTACGGTCGCGGTGGACATTAAACGTCTTCAGAAGTTGACTCTGTGCTCTTCCTTTACCCACATCCTGAAAGTATATTTAACAAAGTGTATGAAGTTAATAGTTAACACAGAGTCAGCACAGTTACAGACTAACGACTCTGCTTTGAGCTGCTAGGTTTTGAGTTTTCTGCTTTTTAAACTGGGACGTATTGTCTGTTTGCTCGGCAGCAGAGCCTTAACTGGTCAGTTTCCTGCTGTCAAAAACTCTGCTGAAACTTATGAGTGTAATAACATGTTAGAGTTAAAAGGAGCTACAAGTCTTAATGCATGAAGTGCTGTGTATCAACACAGTTCTCATTATTTGGAGGTTCCTGCTGCACACATTAAAAGATTCAAGGACTGCCTGTCAGATTTCTGGTGCGCATGGCGTTCAGTTAATAATGAATCCAATCTCAGAGCTACTGAAGGTGCCATTATACTCCTTCTTTTATGAAGGCGTAAACACTCCCATCATTATGTGCATTGTTTTATCTACAAGTAACTTGGCAGCATGTAGGCAGGGACGAAGAAAGAAAATGACAATGTATGAAAATGTATTCCCAGTGGCACATCTCATTGCACAGCAATCTTCCTGAAAGTGCCTGTTTGATCATGTCTCCAGTTTAATTTGTGAATTTGTGGATTTAAACGTTTCCTTTGTGGCTGAACGACGTATTGGAAGGGTTGGTAATACAGCCATCCAAAGAAACATCCTGTTGCTGCTAATCACACAGAGAAATAATGTCTGACTTTTCTCTACTGCAGGGAAAAAGGACACACTTAGGATCCGTATCGGCCTGAATACATAACTTATGCTATTTTTAAAGGAGGCACCCCAACTCGTCACAGCTAAAAATAGAGAGTGTGACATTTCAGTCATCAACTTCATCAAAATCACATCTTCACAGTGGAGCCCTATCTTCAAACACAGTTAGTCTGATAAACATCTACACACAACTCGTGTTCGGCTACTCGTTCATTCAGCGTCAACACACAGGCGACCAAATTACACATGATGTTATCAAGTTAAGTCTGGATGGTATCGATGCTGTTATGATGAGGAGAAGAAAGAGGAGGACGTTTGTGGATGTGCAGATAGCCTTTAGTTTGTGTCACATTATTGGAATAGCACAGTTTAAATGATGCTTTGGACTGGTTTCCTTTTTACAACATGAAAGAGCAAGAGAGAGGTAAGACTTTGTTATGATGCTGAGGAAGAATATCTTACTTTGGTGTTTATGTGGAAGTGAATTTAACAAAACAGAAAAACCTCAAAACTCCAACACAGCGGCTGTCACATTTATGATGTGAACCACATCAGTTCACCATCAGAATCTTTGAACGGATCTTTCTTTCCTGGTTCTGTCATATCTTTTTGGTCCAACCTTTAAAGGGGACATATCAGGCTTTTTTCATCAATATATATTGGTCTAAGAGGTCCCCAAAACATGTCTTTAAAGTTTATGCTCAAAAAAACACTTTGAAATCAGATTTTGGTCTGCCTGAAAAACCCTCTTCTTCATTCCTCATCAGAACACTCTGTTTTCCCTCTGACCACGCCCCCTCCGGAAGTGGATGTGCCTCGGCTCTCCAGCACGTTGATCTAATGTTTACATGTTGGCTGAATATACACGGCTGCTCAGAGATCACGTTACTTCAACCCTCTGAATCTGATCCTGACGGAGAGGCGCCTGTAGCAGGACCTTTCTGAACCATTGGTCATAGATTTAGTGTTTCTTGTTGTTTTATTTATCAGTATGTAGACGTGTGTCTTGGTACACAGCTACGAACATGTAGCTATGTGGCTATGCTAACTAGCGCTAGCACGTATCCATGATAAATAAAAATCATCCACTAGATCTTCAAATCTGCAGACGTGGGGAGTAAAACCGACCTCTGCCAGAAAGGCAGCAGGACCTTTCTGAAGGATTGGTCACAGATTTAGTGTTTCTTGTTGTTTTATTTGTCAGTATGTCGACGTGTGTCTTGGTACACAGCTACAGCTACAGCTACAGCTACAGCTATGAAAATATAGCTATGTGGCTATGCTAATTAGCGCTAGCACTTATCCATGACAAATAAAAATCATCCACTAGATCTTCGAATCTGCAGACGTGGGGAGTAAAACTGACCTTTGTGTTTATTAAGACAGCCTACAACTAGCATGCCTCCCTCCTAAGCTCCTTGTTAGCACACATTTGTGCAGGGAATGAAAAACGGGGGAGGGATTCAGTATTATTTTATACAGTCTATGGGCTGAACAAGCTCCGAGCTCTGACTCCGTGACAGACCGGATATTGTTGTTACGTAACAAAAACACTGAAGTCTGAAACGGCTCGTTTCACACACATTTACAGAAAGGTGGAGAAATCAAAACAGGGGCAGAATGGATTTTTTCATTCTCGGGGGGTTTGTAGACATGCCAGGGACACATATTTCAGGTAAAGAACTATTTAAAAAGTCAATTTTGCATGATATGTCACCTTTAATAATAATAATAATAATAATAATAATAATAATAATAATAACACATTGTATTTAAAAGCGCCTTAAATGTATACAGGATGATTTTCAAAGTGATTCTGAATTTGACCGGGAGCCAGCGAAGCTGCTGGAGGACGGGGGTGATGTGGTGAAAGGAGTGGGTTCTGGTGATGATGCGGGCTGCAGAGTTCTGGACCAGCTGAAGTTTATGGATGGATTTGTGAGGGGCATCAAAGAGGAGCGAGTTACAGTAATCAGTGTGGAACCTGACGAGGCTGTGGAACAGGATAGCAGTGGTGTGAGGGATGGAAATATGCGGAGATGGAAATATGCAGAGCGGGTTATGTTATTGATGTGAGAGTGGAAAGAAAGTGAGCTGTTGAGGATGACACCCAGACTCTTTACCTGAGGGAAGAGGGACACTGTTGACCTGTCTATGGTGAGGGAGAAACTGTTGGCTTTGGATAAGGTGGATTTAGTACCAATAAGGATGAGTTCTGTTTTATCACTGTTACGTTTAAGGAAGTTGGAGGTGAACCAGGACTTGATCTCAGAGAGGCAGTGGGTGAGGGAGGAAGGAGGGAGAGTGGAGGAGGGTTTACTGGACAGATAGAGCTGGGTGTCATCCGCGAAGCAGTGGAAGTGGATGCCAAATTTACGGAAGATATTGCAGAGTGGGAGAAGGTAGATGATGAAGAGAAGGGGCCCCAGGACAGAGCCCTGGGGCACACCTGAAGTGATGGGGGAGGGTTGTGAAGTGAAGGATTTGAGTTGGATGAACTGAGTGCGGCCTGTGAGGTAGGAGTGAAACCAGTGCAGGGGGGGGTGTTAGTGATGCCTATGGAGGAGAGTCTATTGAGGAGGATGGGGTGAGAAATGGTGTGGAAGGCCGCACTCAGATCGAGGAGGATGAGGATGGAGATTAAACAGGAGCCAGCTGCCATGACGAGGTCGTTTGTGATCTTTACATGCACACAGACAGAGCTGGTAACACCCTTCACAGATAGTGATGAAGTGTCAGGCACTTAGTGAACAGTGTGCAGCATCACTGCTTGGATGCATTCAGACAGAGAAGATCTCTGCTGTGGAATACTGCTCTAAAAGAATCAAGTGTTTCCTCTCCTGGAGGGAGGAAGATAATTTAGACCTTCAAAAGAAACTTAATTTAAGTTGAGCTTGAAATAATGTTTTCAAAGTGTGACTTGAATGATAAGTTGTGATACATTTTAATGCCTGGAAACTTATATAAATTGGCTTTTTCATTTCCAGCCCTCGAGATCTGGAGAAGATTTGGAAAGGTGTTTGCCGAGTTCAGCTCTGTGTGGAGTTATATTTTTGTCTCTAAAGCTCTAATACGAGAGTTAATACCCTATAAATAATACCCAGTTATATTAATATATCCATGTTATTGTTCATCTCTGTTAGACTCTCTTTATGTCTCTGTTTCTCCTTGAAAGTGTTGAGCTGCTGAAGTGTAGATTGACTCCAGACTCAGGCGCAGTTTAGGATTTATTTCTAAATTGCACAGATCAGCTTTGAGGCATCATGCTCAGGAGTAACTGCTGACCATCACTATTTGTGTCCTTTCTCAATTACCCTTAGGCCTACAGGTTTTCTTGACCGCTCCACACTTTTCAATGTTCTCCTGACAGTTCACTCGCGAGAATGAAATGGGAAGCATTAATCAGCAAACAAAAGCAACAAGCATTTCTCGAAGCAAAGCAGGCAACACTTGGACAGCCTTTCTGTTTCGAATAAATGTGTTAACATGGGAAGTTTTGGATCAGGAAACCCATGTTGTCATTTGCACATTGTTGCTCAGTTTTACAGCAATCATACTAGATATATAAAGAGGATTTCTTCTCTGATCTGGACTCTTAAACCTAGATTATAATCCTGTTTTACTTGTTCAGCCAGAGCTTTATGTCCCTCTGAACCTAACCAGAGCTCAGAGGTCTGTGTCTGCTCAGCTGAGATGTGGTATCCTTCCTCTTGCATTAGAAACAGGTCGCTTCCACTCTGTTCCAGAGGAGGAGAGGAAGTGTTCCTTGTGTGATCTGGAGGAAGTTGAAAATGAAATGCACTTTTTATTCTACTGTCCTTCATATCATGATCTCAGGTGCCTCCTTTTCAACAAAATATCAGCAAACTGTCCTGATTTGTTTTCCATGTCTGATGAAGAGAGACTTCAGTTCCTGTTTACTCACAAAGTGTTCCAGTTTGCTCAGTTTGTGTTAAATGCTGTTCAGCAGCGTAGAAGCACACTCTATGTCTGATTTAGTTGTTGTCACTGCCAAATGTCTGAAGTGTACCACTGTGCTTTTGAATTACTTTAGGTCATTGTTGGACATGTGCAGGATTGTAACTGCTCTTCTTTCTTCTTTTTTCTTTTTCTTCTTATGTTGTTGCTCCTATTTTGTTTTGTTTTTGTAGGGTCTTGTAAGTCCATATGGGCTGGGCACCTTTATGGTGCATGACACGATGAATAATAAATAAACTAAACTAAACTAAACTGTTTACAGATAGATGTATCCAGTAGAGTTTACCAGGTTTATTTCCCAATCATTGCCGTCAGATTTACAGTGTGCCGTAAACATGGCCCATTTCCAAACCCACGTTTAAATATATGCCTTTGAAACCTCAATAAATCAGGGCGACCTTAATTCCCCTGCTCCCACCCATACCTGGGTTAGAGCCAGGAGAATTGATGTATAGATCAATAGACAGAGTCTCTTAATCATTTGCCAGTTTGACCCCGTGGTTCCAGTAAAGCTGCTCTCACACTGAACTCAAGAGGCAGTTATCCCGGTCCAGAGTTTATAAAATGAGACCTTTATCTGCAGTCTTTATCAAGTAAGCTGACCAGTGTGGTTTCCCACATGATCAATATGGGACTTTTGAGAGTGATAACATGCTCGTGTTAGTGAGAAAAATCTGTGTGTTCTAAAGAAAATGACACCGCTCAATGTTGTGCTGAAATCCAAAGACTCTCTCTATTTTAAATGAGTGAGGATTTCCAAGTAGCATGAGTTTTTAAAGGTATGCAAAAGCTGTTTACTCAGATACCTTTGCTTAAGTTTTCACCAAGCAGTAGCCTCCTGAGAAATGAAGCCCATGCAGAAGTGATAAAAACTGCAGTACCTCAAGTGTCCACTTGACATAGGCTGCAAAAGGCCACGCCTCTCTACAGCCCATCTTTGCAGGAAAAATTGCCTGGAACAAAAAACTCAACTCATCTTGATTTATATATCACCTTTCATACATATAAGGCTGCCTCAACTCCACCTCTGGGTTTTTGCTAGGTCGATCAAAAGTTAGGTAGCATTTCCTGAGACTGAGTCTACGTCCATGCTTTACACAGTCTATGATTTGAACCAGTTATAGAAGGACCATGGCCTCCTCCTCTTGATGCTGTGCTGCATGTGCTGTAACTAGTGCTGAGAGTGTCACAGACTGTGGAATCGAAGCATGCTCTGCGAGAAAAAAAATGTGACACCACTGTTTCCAAGCATTAAAAGACCCATGTTGGTTTCTGAAACCAGCTGGTACTGTAAATGTAGTTGTCAAACACTTGCCACAAAGATACAACCATTTTCTTAGTTTAGTGTCTTGCAGTAGATTTAAAGCCATTTGATGACTTAAGTCATTTGAATTCATGTACTTGGGACCTTTAATGTCTGCTGTGAATTATTCAACAATCTATTTAATGCTTTCAAAACATTTCGGCGCCACCTGTATTTAAAGTTTGGCTCATTTAAAGCTAGGGTTGGTAGCCACAGAAAACTAGCATGAATTTGAATGTAGCATTTCCTCAGGACTCCGTCTAACCCCTCCCCCCCTCCCCTCGGTGATCCTCCAAAATGACGCCCCCGCTCACATGCACGAGCGCCGCTGATTCATGACCATATGATGGTGACTGATTCAAAACCGGTCCTCAGCACATGGTTTGTGTTTTGCACTACGTCAACTCATGTCTCACTCAGCGGTAAGAAAACACCAAAACATTCTCATAGTGAAAGTTAAAAACACAAACAAACATGAAATGTACGCTTTACAGGAGGCGGGCAGAACGGCAGGACGGGATTTGATTGGTTTCATCATTTGGCTCCTGATGGCAGGGATTGGTTGGTGTTTTCCCAGGTTTACTCCGGCTGTAGATAGCAGCTTTTTTTACCTCTTTTTTAAGAACACATTATGTATTGATTACCATGGGGTAGGGATGTAAGGATACACTCAACCCACTATTCAATTCGAATCCTGATTTTTGGTTCACGATACGATTCACTCACGATTCTCTAACGATTTTCAAGTAAACCGGATTGAACTCAAAATTGAAATAACAATTATTTTATTTCAATTCTCAGATATGGACAGTTGTAATATATATATTTTTATCTTATATTTATTTGTAAACAAAGTAATCATTTTTAATTTTTAAGGTGTGTTATACCTCAAATAAAACCACTGCACACTTTTTTTCAGCACCTTGTAAAAAAACTAAAATCACTGTACAAAAATACCTTGTTGGAAAATTTCAAAACAATTATAGAGAAACGGAAAGTGAACAATTCCCAAATGAAAGTATGAAATATTAAAACAAATAAGGCAAATCTCTTTAAATTAGGGATGAAAATTTCAAGTATTTTCTGTGATCGATCTTTGGAAATGTTAAGTATTAATTATCGTTTAATCATAAAAAAAACCATGAATGTTTTCCATGTCAAAAATAATGCCAAATGCTTTTTTTTCCCTAATTCAAACTTTCCTTCACGACTCAGTGTATATTACTGACAGTATTAAACAGCTACAGATCATATTGAGGTGTTCAAAATGTTAAACACGCTGAATATCAACGTGAGGAGCAGGCTTATAAATAATCTCTGTGGACGCATGGTCATAGAGTGAAGACTCAGACTACAACATGTGGATTTACTGCAACAGGACAACTGAACAGGATCAGATTTTGGACTCAGTGTCCAGCTTTCTCATTCGCATTGAGAAAAATAAGCATTTAAACACGGTCAGGTGTCAGCTGGGAGTGCAACCGAGTCATTATCAGTCCAGCGGCGGAGAAAAAAAGCGCTCGTGGAGACCTGTCACTCAGCTGAGCGACTCCGCTGTGAGCAACACCTTCAGTCAGCTGATTCTGAAACATGCTTTAAACTTCAAACACCTCCACTCAGCGAGGGACGAGAGAGCAGCAAGAGACTTCATGATGCTGAAAAAACAGAGTTTATTGCAGATAGTGCCTTCTACTGTTTAAAAATAATATCCAGATAAAAATGTTGTTGAATTGATTTTAATCCACCCTTATTTTGTGTCGATTTTTTTTATTTTTTTTTTACAGTCTTCAGATATATCCTCACATCCCTACCATCGGGACATAAAGATCATTTTAACCAGTGTAACAAAGAGTGTATCTAAATCTGACTACCAACCCCAGCTTTAAATAGTTTATTTTCTGAGCACATCTTTGTTCTGAGAACGAGTTAACATCATTATTGGGATCAAGCCAATGTTTCTTGCATAATATCAGATAACGATGCAAAGAAACCTTCCACAGCAGTTGTTTGTAATTGAAATGTTCTGCACACACTTCACTAAGGGTGAAATCATGCAGTACTTTCAAGGCTGCTCTACAAACCAAGCTATTCTGTGTACAGTGTGCTCTTAATTTATTATATGACGTGGTGTGTCCATTTTAAAGCCCACCTGTATGAGGGCCCACTAAGAATTCAAGTCTAAAGTTGGGCGCGTGGTTCACTGACCATCAGGCCTCTGCAGCACCCAGATAAAGTTGTGCTGTAGCCACTAGGTGCTCCTGCTATCAAACAGCTCCACTGGAGCCTTAAAGTGGAAGCTCTGTTTGTTCATGCTCCAAGCGCTCAAAGCCACAACACTGCCATTGTTTGCTGTAGTTCAGTCAACTATGATGCAGGTGCATGTTGTGACATGTCATTCAGTATGAGTCAGACTGACTTTGGAAACCATCCAGCAGGCACAGTGGGAGCACTTTCAGCACAGTGTTTTGTCTGCATCTCTCTCAGCCTTCATGCACACTGTACTCTCGCTCAAAGGTTAATAGACACAGGTTTAGTGCTCTGGGCCCTGCTTGTCTCACCCATTGTCCCAAATGTCAGCAGTGTAAATGATCATCGCTGTGCTTATCACCACATATTATCTGGGTAATTGCTTTCTGACAGTCATATTTGTTTTGAAGCTTCGTTCAAACATGGACAGCGTGTAGATCACTTTCAGATGTCGTTACCTCTGCCGCCTTCAACATCCAAATACATGACAGAAAAATAACATGAAGATGGTTTCAAAGGAACTGCTTTCCCTCCTGTAACTTTATGCTGCTGTCACTTTGGACGATAATATCACTCCAGTTCCTGAATCAGCAGAAACTGACCATTCATACATCCCAGTATTTCATTCTCCTTTGAAGTCTCCATGAGGGGCTAGCTGCAGTTCTCATTATGTATGACTGATAACAGTATTGTTAGCCTTCATAACTAATTGACAGTGTTGTTACATTTACACATTTCCCAGTGCCATGGTTCCAATGATAACTAGAGTGTAAAGTCCAAAGAAAAGACTAAAACTCATTGTGTGTCTTTGTATAGAAGGATCGGCTGAAGTCAAACCAAAGATTCAACACTACAGCTCACACCAACACTGCTAACATGCAGCTGTTAGACATGTATAATGTTTTTCTTTCTTTTGTTTTAAACATTTTTATAAGTGTACTAAACTAGCATGCTAACATTTCACAATAGCACGAGAACAAAGTACAGCAGTGTGACGGGGAGATCACCCGTTTCATTGGTCTACCACTCTCTCCATCACTGTCTCAGCAGATGTGTCTAACATGAGTCTGGTCCTGCTGGAGGTTTCTGCCTGTTAAAGGAAGTTTGTCCTTGCCACTGTAACTTGCTAAATGCTGCAAAGTGCTCTGCTCATGGTGGATTAAGATGAGATCAGACTGAGTCCTGTCTGGAAGATGGGACTGGATCTGATCCTGTCTTGATGTTGGGTCTGTTAATAATAGAACATAGAGTACGGTCTAGACCAGCTCTGTTTGGGAAGAGTCTGAGGAGAACATTTGTTGGGATTCGGTGCTGTATAAATAGAGATTGATTGATTGATTGACCAGCAACATTTTTGAACTACCTTTATGCAATTCTTTAATTTTGGAGCCGAGCTTGTGGGGGATCAGTTTAGTTGTACGTGACTCATCCACACCAATGAATTTAAGCAGCTATTTGACTAAAAATGAAAATGTTGTACAAACATTCATGATCTCCTGAAAACAAATACTAATGACATGTCATATGCTTCAACAATAGCTCAACATTTTACTTGTCCTGTGAAATATTTTCAATTCAATTCAATTCAAACCTTTATTTATTCTCGAAAAGACATTGAGGTTTCCCTCATTTCCAATGTCGTCGAGATCACAGTTAGATTAGAAACAACAAACAAACAAACAAACAAACAAACACAATCATACACAAAACAATAGATTAATTAAAACAGATACAGTTTGAGACACAGTGGTCAGAGATCAAGGTCTTGAACTCTGCAAGAGATGGAAAGGATCTCAGCTTCAAAGTCTGTTGGAGGGTATTCCATGATTTAGGAGCATCAATGGAGAATTTAACATCAAACATCTACAACTGTGTACAATCAATCAATCAATCTTTATTTATATAGCGCCAAATCCCAACAAATGTTCTCCTCAGACTCTTTCCAAACAGAGCAGGTCTAGACCGTACTCTATGTTCTACTATTAACAAAGACCCAACATCAAGACAGGATTAGATCCAGTCCCATCTTACAGACAGGACTCAGTCTGATCTCATCTTAATCCACCATGAGCAGAGCACTTTGCAGCATTTAGCAAGTTACAGTGGCAAGGACAAACTTCCTTTAACAGGCAGAAACCTCCAGCAGGACCAGACTCATGTTAGACACACATCTGCTGAGACCGAGTTGAAGAGAGGGATAGAGGGAGATAAAGAGCATTAACAAAATGCACTGTTTTACATTAAAATCATCATCACAGCATCTTCTTGTTGTTGCAGTTTTAGCCTTATGTTCTCTCAGTCTACATTTTGATTCATGTTTTAACCTGCTGCTGACATTGAAGGCATCATTTACTTGTGTATACAGCTGAATGTCTCATCTAACCAACCCTTGAAATGTTGCTTTCCTTAACTATATCCACCCTTCTCTGCGGCGCACTGGAGAGGCCAGTGTGGAGGGAGTCCTCAACCAGCTGGTCCTGGAGCACCTGCAGCTTGCTCCTTTGCAGTGGGGTGAGTCTTTGTCCCGTATGTGTGTGTGTGTGTGTGTGTGTGTGTGTGTGTGTGTGTGTGTGTGTGTGTGTGTGTGAATGTAGCACAGCGAACATAGGCTTACATCCCAGCCATGATTTTGAGTGTGTGAACGTTCACAGTTTTACATGTGATAGCATGATCTGTTCATGTTGGGAACATTTAAAATTTTCAGTGTATTTTATCCAAATGAAGAATGAAATCTCTACCTGTCAGTCAGTGCATGAGTCTATAAAATGGGGCTCAAGCAGTGTTGTTATTGGCATTTCTAATGGGCCACCGTCTATTTCAGAGAAGTGTAGACAGCAGCTTGGGAATTGTGCAAATCAGCGGGGACACAGAATTTGAAGGAGCACTTTTTGGTCGCACCATCTGTGATCATCCTCTGAAATCACTTTTGATTTTCTGCGGATGTTTGTTTTCTGAGATACCGGGTTTCTCTTTGGGCCCTGCCAGCATTTTGATTAGTCAGCTGGGGCTGTCCTGCTCTTGCAAGGAAAAGCAATCTGCAAAATGACACAGCAGCAGATTGAGCATGGAATTGCAAGAATCTATTGAGACAGAAATAAGAGGGGATGAAGGCAAATAACTCAGTGGGCTCACTGTTCTTCAGCTGGCATTTGACATGCATCTCCCTCTGCAAAGTGAAACTGTTGCGAAGATGTTGAAACACACAACCTAAGGGACTGACATTCCTCATTGCGTGTGTGCTCGGTGCTGTTTCAGAGGCTTCTCTTGTGTCTTCAGGAGCGTTTTTGCAGTTCCATTCCAGACCATTGCAAGCCTTGCTGATTAGCAAATAATTTGCCTCAGCCCATTAGGATGCCTTTATCAGGGTTGCAAAGACTATCACAGGCTCAATTACGGGTGTAGTTGGAGCATTTCCCTTGTGTCTGAAATCGTTGTACCAATTGGATGCTTTTAATACCGATGTGTGTCTGTAAGCTTCACGCTCAGGCACATTCTGCAGATGAATATTACTTGCTTCTAGGAATCTTGAGTCCGAGTCTGGTTATGTTTTTTTTTCAATTCTCATGTATTGAAACTAAGATTGACTTTTTTACATTAATAGCAAATTTCAAGATGCAGAAATTGGTTTTGGTGTTGTTGTTTTTTCCTATCTTTTGATAATTCAGCGAACCCACATCCACAGTTTTCTCACCTTTCAGCTCCGAAACATCAAATCATTTCTTTTGTATGAGAAAGTAGTAGTTGTCTTTTAATTTTTCCAAATCTGAGGGTGAAGACAGCTGTGTTCAACCCTTCACAAGTGTGTATGGAAACGTTATACTCCAAAAGTCTTCATGCAGACTTATAGAAAAAATACATCCCACGTTACTGCTAACAGGTAGTGCCATATCATTGCTGTTTACCAATCTCTCAAACTATTTCATGGTATCACCTGAGGCCAGTCATACACAGAGTGAAAAGTCCCAGTGAAGTTGTTCTCTATCAGGACTCTTCAGGCGTTTTTCGACCGCAGGAACTTTACCCCTGAACTACGTGCGTTTCGACCGGTGGACCAGGGTCTAAATTTAGTTCAGGGGTAGTTAATCTCCCCCTTAAAAAGCCCCTGCTCGAAAGGTAGTACTTTTCAAAGGTCCCGGGACTTTTAGGGGGCAGGGCCTGCAATTCTGAATGTGTCTGATTGGTAGATTAAGCGCAGTGTTTTTATTCCTCCCTCCGTCCACAATAACATCACACACATCTGTGATTCACTTGATTTATCTTTCTTTCATTAGTTTTTATTTGTTCTATCTTTTTTGTATGTGTGTGTACTTTTCAAAAGAAGAAGCTGTGATTCTCTTGATTTAGCAGCTTGTAACAGTAGTCTTCTCTCAGCCCACCGTGAATGCGTCTCTCCCGGTGTTCCGGTTTTAAAAGTGACCCTGTAAACTGGAGACCTTCAGCTGAACGTGTCAGTGTTTGTGGAGTTTACACAGCTGTTGAAACACAGAGGGAGTTCCTGGGAATGCAAACTAGTTTAGTTTTTATTAAGATTTCAAAATATCCTCATCAGATATTTAATGATCGTCTAAAGACGTTTATGAGGGATGCATCCGGCTGAGAGTCTCCAGTTAACAGGGTCGCTGTTTAAACCAAAACACCGGCCGATCTCTGCCACGGCTTTTTGAGTTCAAAAGGATTTTAAAGGCGTGTTGAAACGTCTTTGCTACTCGCGCTTATCTCCTCTCACGTGTTGATTCAGTGAATCCATCTAAAACAGCGCCAGCTGAGTCTCTTCATGCTAACAGGCTAACTGTTGTTTTGCTCATAATGATTTTGTCTTTGTTTTACTGCCCTCTACTGGTCTGGAGGTGTAGTGCATTTACTTTTTTTTTCTCCATACATCACTGGCCTGATTTACACAATCTACCAGAACTTCAGCCTGCGGTCGAAACCCAGACAACAATGGAGGCACAGGAACCTTTTAGTTCAGGGGAAAGTAGTTCTGGGGGCTAAAAGACCCCGGAACTCTTGGTCGAAATGCACCTTTTGAAGTCTTTTGTCGAATGAGATTACTGCCAGGGAAGTCAACATCAGCTCTGAGGAGATCATGTGTGTGATGTGAATATATGTCCATCTATAAGAGAAGCTTGAGTCCTGTTTGAAGTGCTCTCTACACCCCTCAGGTCCACTTGTGTGATTGGCTGTGTTGATGGTTCCTTAGCTAATCTAAGAAAGGCTTCAGAACCACTCCACAGTGAACGTCCAGCTGCCAGGCATCCAGGAAACTCCTCCAGAACCCTTGATCCCAGTCTTTCTGTCGTGCTTCCTGCTTAACTACTCGTACCTTATAGCTTACCTCAAATTCTTCACAGAGTACTTGAGCACGGGGCTTCCTCCTCGTCTTATGGTCTGCATCCAAGCGTAGATAGAGTCAGAACAGAAACAGCTGTGACAGGTCATTACCTCTCTATGGTAAAGAAATTGACTGTTTTTGTATTTCTCTTTCTCCAGTCTTCTGACCACTCAAAGAGCTTTTACATCACATGTCACATTCACCCATTCACAACACATTCACACACTGATGGAACGGCGACTGGGGGCAGTTCTGGATTAAGTGTCTTGCCCAAGGATACTTCGGCATGTGGACAGAGAAACCTAGAATCAAACCCCCGACCTTCCAATTAAGTGACGACTTACCCCACCACTGAGCCATAGCCGCCCTATCTTGAGAAAGTAGTTTCATGTTTGCTTTTTCTTTGCATGAAATCAAGATTTATCCGAACTAGTGGAGAGCCTAACTGAACCTTGAGAATATAGTTTTCTAGTGTTGAAAATGGATCATGCACTTTAAATCCTAAATTCTTACTGAAGTTTGGTTATGGCCTAATAAAAGGTTGTTGACCTTCGATTGAATAACACTAGATAGCACTGGATTTTAAAGATACTTTTTTAAAGTGAAGAAAGAAGCACGCTGCAAACATTCACACAACCACAAGTCCAGAACAGCTGAGATGCTTTTAAGTTCATTAAAATTCATTCTGATGTATTTAACTGAACATAGTGCAAAGACAACAATATCCATGAAACAGTTTGTGGCTGCTTCCACAAACGCAGGTTAACATACCGCCTGCCAAGAAGAAATTATACACAGTAGAACCATGAAAATGCCAAGGAGTTCTCTGGGTCCTGGTTCTACTTAAGATGGACAGAGGAGAAGTGGCTGCTATGTGGTGATGAATTAAAATCTCACATTCTTTTTGGGAAATCATGGACACCATGTCCTCTGCCCTAAAGAGGAGAGGGACCACCCGGCTTGTTATCTGCTCACAGTTCAAAGCCAGCGTCCCTGATGGTATGTGGGTCATAAGAGTCCATGGCATGGGTAGCTTCCACATCTGTGAAGGCTCCATTAATGCTGAACAATATATATAGGTTTAGGAGCAACATATGCTGCCATCCAGACAATGACGTCTTGAGGAACACCTTACATATTCTAGCAAAACCACATCCTGTACTCTGTAGTAGAAGAGTCCAGGTGCTGAACTCACTCCCGCACTGAAAATATTTGGAGCATCATGAAACTAAAAATACAACAAAGGAGACCCTGAACTGTTGAGCAGCTTAAATCCTCTATCAGGGAAGAATGGGAAATTCAGACATTTGACTTTAAAGTCCAGGAATCAGTGCTGTTGGTTCCCAAATGTTTACAGGGGTGATTAAACAAGATAAACATGCCTCCATACCAACTTTTTGCAATGTGTTGCTGTATTACAGATCTTTAGTAAGTCCTCTTTTTGTCTCCAGCTGATTCCCTCCTTCCTCTTGGCTGATGTAGGTGTAGTCATCTAACAACAATCAGGAGGCATGTTTCTACATATGTGTGTGAACACATCTTTACAGATTGCCACATTCAACATGGCTGCGACGTTGACGCACGACTCAGCCAGTCAATGTGGCATCTACATATATATGTCTGTCGTCTGAAGGTACCTACCTTTTCCAGTTTGGTTAATGTCGTTGTTTTTTCTGATTTGCCGTTGTGATTTGTACTTCAGGGCCACCGTAGTAATGGATCCAAATAGTTTTTTAACTCATCAAAACCTCCTCATTCTGTGTAACATCACAGCAACATAGACAAAGACTGAGCAGCGTGAGACTCTTGGTCTGGTCTCATGTGTAGCATGAGAAACCTGATGCCGCTGCTTTATTGTCTTCCATAGAGCTCTATGAATATTTGATCACACAGGGTCCGGTAAATGGAGAACATGGAAAGTGCCAGGATCTGTTTCAGGGTTTTCTGTTTGTTTACAGGCTCATTATAATTATTGAATGGGGAACAAATGGAGGCCATTAGCGAATGATTCTACCTCTGGGCAGAACCTGGCCCACAGTCACGTCAGCAGAGCTGCAGTAATGTAATAACATATAGAACGAAGCTCATAATTACAAATGAATAATGCAAGTAGTAGTTTTTCTTTAATTGGGGAAACATTCTTTTGTTTCTGCTGAATTTCAATTTGGGCTTCAGAGGACGGACTGAGGAGACCGGGACGTAAAGCGGATTACGATTATGTTAATGTTGTAAGCTTGTTTGGAAAAAAAGAAGAGAAAAACAACTGGACACGTAGTTTACCCTGAACACAAAGACCATCAGAGGACTGCTTCTCTCTCTCTCTCCTTTCTTTATGCTGTCTACAGAGCATATCTCTCCAACAACATGGCAGCTTCACCATAAATATGTGGACAGCTTGAACATTATTTCCTGCCTGTGTTTGTTTGATACCACAGATGCTGCAGTTCTTCAAAAAAAGGGAGCTTTTTAAAGGATAAACATTAATATCCACAGGTGTCACTGCTATATAGAAGACACTATGATCTGTATATTGAGGAGTTTTATAGACGGTGAAAAAACTGAAATAAGAGTGATTATGCCTTAAAGTTGTGAAATTGTCCTCAGTATGAATAATGAATAACGTGTGCCTCTGTGCACGCTGATTTCTGATTACTGTACTTTGTGTTGACATCAGATTTTCTGCCCCGTCAGTAAAAGCCGTTCCTTCACTCTGTCTCTGAGAGTGTCTCTTCCACACTGTTTCAAAAGAACATTATAAATTGGAGAGTGCTCTTACAAATAATCAACACTTTCACAAACACTGGAAATGTCAGCAGAGCACTCGGTGATCCTCAAACCTCTCTAAAGGTTAATGGTGAACTTGTTTAATTATTTGTCACCATGTATTGCTTTTCCCAAATGATATATGGGGAACTTGTCATCCTTAAAATTGGAGAACTGGATGGGGAGACGTTTGATGGGGGGGCGAGATCAAACACATTTTAAGATTTAGAGATATAAATATTAAATATGGAGTCTTTTCAAACAGTTCTTTTAACTGTTCCTCTCCTCGACAGCTGGCTGTCTCAGTCACAGTGTGAGACCTCGCTGTCACATGGTTTGGGGGTCTAAAGTTACTTAATGTTCTCAGATACTTATGACAGCAGAACTGCTCCTGTGGATTTCTTCTGCTGAAAAAATGGTCTGTGATGTCTGAAGAGTAAACTCAAGACCGACCTTTTTAGTCTCTCTTTAAACTGAGGTTTATTCTTCACAGTTTTATCTCACCTTATTTATGTATTTATGTATTTATGTATTTATGTATTTATTTATTCATTTGTTTATCTATTTATCTAATTATTTATTATCTAGTTCAAATGTCACTTTTTATTTGATTTATTTATTTATCTATTTATTTACCTTTTTTTTTTTTATATATATATATATATTTTAGATAATTTTATTTTATTGAGTGTACAGGTCCAAATACATCAGTACATCCTGTGATTCAAATAATTAGTCGTCTTGATTCCAAAGAATAAAAAATAAAATTAAAATAAAAACACAACAAACAAGCAAAAGACAGAAACAAAACAAAGAAATCAAACTTCATTTCATAGATCCTGTGTTGTTCATTCACATTACAGTTATGTTGATTTGGTCTCACAGGTAGTGGGTATCCCTTACACCCACTCTGACATTCTCTATTTATTTATCTATTATCTAGTTCAAATGTAAGTCACTTTTTATTTTTTTTATTTATTTTTTTATTTATTTATTTATTTATTTATTTATTTATTTATTTATCTATTTATTTATTTATTTATTTATTATCTAGTTCAAATGTAAGTCACTTTTTATTTTATTCATTTATTTATTTATCTATTTATTTATTTATTTATTTATTTATTTATTATCTAGTTCAAATGTAAGTCACTTTTTTTTATTTTTTTTATTTTTTTATTTATTTATTTATTATCTAGTTCAAATGTTAGTCACTTTTTATTTTATTTATTTAATCATTTATTTATCTATCTATTTATTTATTCATTTATTATCTAGTTCAAATGTAAGTCACTTTTTATTTTATTTATTTATTTTAAGTAGCATCGTATTTTCTTTTACTGGTTTCATATTTGAGTATTTTATTATCTTATTAATGTATTTTATTTTGGTGAGTTTAATTTCCTGTGTTGAGTTTTAACATCCTATTTTACCTCCAGTGTTTCCTCATTAAGATATCATGAGAGCGTTTCCTCAGTTCATTCAGCAACTTATTTATTTATTTTTCATTCATTCATTTATTTATTTATTTATTTTTCATTGTTATTATTATTATTGTAGCATATATTGTGTTCTTAACCTTAGGGTTGTGGTGTGTGTGTGTGTGTGTGTGTGTGTGTGTGTGTGTGTGTGTGTGTGTGTGTGTGTGTGTGTGTGTGTGTGTGTGTGTGTGTGTGTGTGTGTGTGTGTGTGTGTGTGTGTGTGTAATAGTCAGAGGGCTTTAAGAGGTGTGCTGTAGGGCCTGCCTTGGCTTTAAAAGCAGTATCTCCCGAAGAACAAAAAGGTTTCTCTCCGTCAGGTTTTTCACTTTATGTTTTCAGACACTTCTGACAGAATCCATTGTGATCAAGGCCGGAGCAGTCTGTGAATCTGAGTCCATCAGGGTGGTAAGACTCTGTGGTTTGGGAGTTCACAGCATTATAACACTGTTGGCCATACGGGTTAAATTAATGTTCATTAATCGCCCGGTTTTAGGATCATCAGATATTCCTTGAGATTTTAATTTCCTATTTTTGCCTCATATTGTTTTTATAATTAACGCTTCTGTTTGTTTAATACTATAAGTATTTTATTTCTAATAATACTATTGATGTGTTGTTAACTTAGACAGAGTCCTGAGGAAATGCTACATTCAAATTCATGCTGGTTCTCCGTGACTACCAACCCTAGCTTTAAAGATCAAATATATCACACATTGAAAATCTTTGCCGTGGAGGATGTAGCAGTGGGGTGACCTCTAACCCCCTGACAGGAGTTTAAGACATTTAAAATATATATTTTTAAATAATCAAAGTCAATACAAATGCATCTGCAGGGTTCCCACGCGTCCTGGAAAACCTGGAAAACCAGTGACCAGTTTTCCAGTACTGGAAAACACATGGGAAATGGGAGAAAATTTAAAATGTCCTGGAAAATCACAGATTGTCCTGGAAAATTATTCCAACATGACCAAACCATGATAAAGCAGGTATATTTTGAGTTTGAGTTGAGTTGAGAAACATTTTTTTCATTCAGTTCTCCTCTGATTATTATTATTATTATTATTAGTAGTAGTAGTAGTAGTATTATTATTAGTATTATTATTTATTTATTTATTTATTTATTTCAGTAAGGCAGTTTCCAGATTCTTTTGCTGGCTCTTTTTTTACTTAGCTAATTATATATTTTTTTTAAACAGAGGAAGCTGAGATGAGAGTTGCCCATCATTAAAGTGCTGTACATCTGTGTTTCCATTATTCTATAATCAATTTGCCATAATTTTTAAGCATGTAAGAGATGATTCATGTAAGAGATGATTTCATAGATAGCCACATACTGCACGTTTTTCAATGTAGACTTCCACTGAGAGGAACATATTAGACTATTTAGGAACTAAATTAGGAACTAAATTTAGACTGTCATACCAGCTTGATCATCACTGGAAATGTCCTGGAAAATGATCTCTGGAAAAAAGTGGGAACCCTGATCTGGTTGCTTCTGTAGCTCATGAAGAGACAACAGCATGTTAAAGACTCATCACAGGTGCTTTAAAGTTAGTGTTATTGAACGCAGCTTTTTTCCTTTCCTTTTTCCTTCATTGGTTTGTTTCTATTCTGCTGATGTGTTTCTCCATCTTTTCTCAAACTATTGTTACCAGATAAAGTTAACAGAGTAGCTCAAAACCTTCATCTTGAATGTAATTAAGGGTGTTTCATTGTCACACTTTAGCCTCAGCAGCAGTCAGAGCTCCTTGTATGTGTTTTTATTATCTTTGTGGATATTTAATAAGACCAAACACTCTTTTTTCATCATTTCTGAGTGATTTTGGTTTTCTGTTTGTCTAGCTTTTTTTCTACAAGTTGTTTACATCCTACATTACTCATGAGCTTCATACAAGTATGGATTAAAGAAGCTCCCATGGACATTAATGATCTAAATGTAAAGACTGTTAGAATCTTTAAGTCTCTTGAGGCACATGGACAGATAGAGTAGACAATTTAGAAGATGGCGTTGACATTTCACACATTTCTCCGCCTGACAGTCCTGATAACCGGTACAGTCTTCTAGTTTTGAATTTGGTGTGAATGCAGTGAATGAATTAATGTGTCTAGATGTGGTTTTAACTTCATAGCAGTATGTTAAATCTTCAGTGTTTGGTAAGAAAGACAAACATTCATAGTCGCCTCTAGAAACAGGGAGAAATGTTTCACTTTCTAGATCTGGTCTCCTCTGGCCCAAAGAAGCCCTGACACCAGGACAGGTGGTGTCATTTGTTTATGAACAGCCTGACAGTATGTAAACAGTTCCATTGATTACAGCCCCTTAGCTGTCAATTTGATTAAAGCCAAAGGTTTGCACCTCGTGATAGCAGTCATGCCAACTTAATGGAGTGTTGCTAAATAAACAGTCATGTGGCCAATGAGACAGAGCTCTCCGAAGAGCTGACACCATTATTGCAGGTTATGATGCAGTGCTAGAGCCGAGCACGAGGTCTGAGTCAGACAGGAAGTGCCCTGACATTTGTAAGATAAGATTAAACACGATAGCGTTTTTAATGATCCCCTCGGGGGAAATTGAGTCCACATCAAACAGTTAGAGTCTACAGTTATAGGCTTTGAAGAGGCAGAGCAAAAACAGAACAGACCATAATGTATTTGAACACATGCATTTTTAATTAACACTGGAGCAGTAAAATATAAAGAAAGAATAGAAAAGATTTGAAAAAGAAGATTTTATTTGAAAGATTTTAACACACGTCCTGCTTCACTGACAAATGTTAGCATTATTAGCATAATGTGTGCTCAATGAAAACCATTAATACATTCTCTTTATGAGCTGCGTTTATTATAAACTGTATATAAGCATGGACAGGGTTTGGTTTCAGTATTGTCTGCCTGTTGAGTGCTGTAGCCAAGCAGTGAGCTGGAAAACACCAAGCCTGCATGTGGACTTTGCACCCATTCCCCACCCTCCCCCCACTCCCACCATCAGCCTGCCACCAGGAGCCCATCTCAATGGAATACAAATTCACCCATGAATGGAAAGACAAATGTTTAGCGTAGGAGAGAGATGGAAAGAGAAGGGTGGGGGCTTTGCTGTAAAAGGCAGAGAGATAATTTAATAAGACAGCGCTTCTGAACTGGCACACCATCACATTATGTTTTTTTTTCTCCCTCTGCTCCCCGGCACGTACTCACAGACGGACATTCAAAGCAGTCACAGGTGCTGGCTGTTCAGCGCACACAGGAGACGCCTCGTGGAATAATATGCCTTTAAGCTTTTGTCAGGTGCTGATTGCCATGGGTGCTGTAGGTTTGACAAATGGTGCTGCCAAACAGCTCACACCCCAACACTGGAGTCCTGTTGATGGTGATTAGAGCTGCTGACTTGGGAGAGAGAGGGAGGATGGGGATGAATACATACATGGCTGAAATGGAAGAGAGGTGTTTTTAATGCCACTTGAACTGGTGATCTATGAGCATACATTCGCTCCACTCTCTTCTGCAGCTTTCTGAACAGCAGCGATAGGACCTGAAGGAAGGAAATAATCCCAATTTACTATAGCATGCCATCATATCAGTCTTCCTCTGAGCTATACAGTTATATTAATATATCATAATCCAGGGTAATGTATGTCGTCTTTTTATTCAGGGTGGAAGAAGGCTTCACTTTGATGCAGGAGATAACAGGTCACCCCTTGTAAAGCTTGGTTTATTATTTAAGACAATCATCCTGTCACTGGAACCAAAACTTCACCATGTTTGGTTTGGGGAGGGGTTCAATCCAGGACACGCCCCCTCAGTCACCCCGAGTGGCAACATCCTGTAACATGACTGCCGACTGAAGAACACAAAGTCGAGGACCAGGTTTTATACGTAATCCAGTGTCCTAAGACTCTGTGATCAATCTTTTATTGTGTGGATAATCTAAAAAGTAGACTCAGATTATCTTCATCACTGACTGTACGCTCACTAACTGAGGCTCCATGATGTTTAAGCTACTAGAGCTGCACGGCTTTATGACGTTGCTTCATTAACGTGACGTTACAGTTTCTAATGTGTCTGTTATCATCAATCTTTATTCATATAGCACCAAATCTCAACAAATCTTCTCCTCAGACTCTTTCCAAACAGAGCAGGTCTAGACCGTACTCTATGTTCTATTATTAACAAAGACCCAACATCAAGACAGGATAAGATCCAGTCCCATCTTACAGACAGGACTCAGTCTGATCTCATCTTAATCCACCATGAGCAGAGCACTTTGCAGCATTTAGCAAGTTACAGTGGCAAGGACAAACTTCCTTTAACAGGCAGAAACCTCCAACAGGACCAGACTCATGTTAGACACACATCTGCTGAGACTGTGTTGGAGAGAGGGAGAGAGGGAGATGAAGAGAGATAGAGATGATAGTGGTGAGACGGATAGAAGTAGTTGTAGCAGATGCCACATGAGATACCCTTTATAGCCACAAGGTTACCTGGAGCTCAGCCGTACTGTCGCTGCAGATCCTTAATAAAGCAACAGGTGGTCTAGTCGCTGGTGGCCTAGTGGTCTAAGCGCCCCACAAACAGAGGCTGTAGTCCTTGTCGCGGAGGTCCCCAGTTGGACTCCCAGCCACGACCATTTGCTGCATGTCTTCCCCCTCTCTCTGCTCCCCCACATATCCTGTCTATATATAACACAGTCATGTTTATACGATGGATGGATGGATGGATGGATGGGTGGGTGGGTGGGTGGGTGGGTGGATGGATGGATGGATGGATGGATGGATGGAAGGATGGATGGATGGATGGATGGATGGATGGATGGATGGATGGATAGATAGATAGATAGATAGATAGATAGATAGATAGATAGATAGATAGATAGATAGATGGATGGATGGATGGATGGATGGATGGATGGATGGATGGATGGATGGATGGATGGATGGATGGATGGATGGATGGATGGATGGATGGATGGATGGATGGATAGATAGATAGATAGATAGATAGATAGATAGATAGATAGATAGATAGATAGATAGATAGATAGATAGATAGATAGATAGATAGATAGATAGATAGATAGATAGATAGATAGATAGATAGATGGATGGAGCATACTAATGCTCTACAGTAGTTGATGAAAGATCAATTATTGATCATAAATCAAGTTAAAAAGCGTGTTCATTTCTGTTGCCTCAGGTCTACAAACAAACATCCTTGCACCCTTGGCTTCACCTCCTGGAGAACAGATTTGCTTAAATTTGTGGCAGGTGCTGCCCATTTAGCTGACTGATGGGCTCTTGGAGGAGCACTGGGAAGGCAGAGGCTGATTTATCTGCTTGTTTTTCAGCTCTGTCGCCCAGGCTCTGTCAGTCAGCCATCCTAAAAGGTCTCCTATTGAAGGGAGTAGAAAGCTGGAGTGAGATGGGAGGACCACACAGCCTTTCAGGAGGCTCTCTCCGTCCCTGGGGCCGCTGCGTGTGATTAATAGAGGCTGCGCTGACTCAGAGGGGCTGAGATGGGTGTGTGGACTGGGATGAAAAATACTCAAACGTGTGATAATGATGAGGTAGCCCAGAGAGTCTGAGACCGGTTCTTCTCTGGTCTGAGGAGATGAGCTGAGAAGAATCATTCATTGTTTTCCGAGCAGCTAATTAAGCCATCATGACTGGGAGTCATGATTTCTACACATTGCAGCATGCAGGATTATCATATCACAGGACCGTTCCAGCAAAGCACAGTTAATACTCTTTTTTTAACCAAACGAGGGGGGTGAGCTAAAAGGGTCATTTGTTCCACTTTGGCTGGAGTCTAACTCTATCACCCTGGGAGCCTTAATGTGGAAATGAAAGCCAACAGCAGCTCACTCTATGATTGCATATCTAGCCTTTTTTTTTCCGTCTCTGGCCCGTGTGCGTCTACAGTTAGCACATTTAACAGGCTGGGAGCGAGCGTTTATGGGGCATTTATCATGGCTACAGAACAATCTGGGCTGTCAGTGCGTCAGTTTGTGTGAGCTGCAGAAATAAATCAAAACTCCTCCAGCCTGCCGCTGATAGCTCACCACACACACTCGCCCATTCATTTAGACTGGTGAGGAAGGAAACAGGAGGAGACAAGCGACGCTAGAGTGAGGAAAGGTAGATACAGTTAAGGAAATGCACATTAGAGTTAGGAGATTAGATCAGGAGGTATTTTCTGACTCTGCTGATAAATGTGCAAAAAAAAGTATTTGGTCCATTATGATTCCTCACTCCACGCCGCCTTCATTTGTCTGCTCGTATTTTTTCTTTGTACTGTGTCGCTTAACCATCCATTTAGTACCCTTGTTCATTCGCAGCACCAACACTGTTTTTCTTCCTTTTCCTAATGTATTTTTCAGGTTCAACCTCTTTCTCTGCCGCTTTGCTTTCTATCAAATAAAACCACCTCCTTCATTGATTTCTTTAGAGGAAACAAGAGTATCCCCAACGGCTGCCTTTTCATCCCTGAAAGACAGATTACCTGACATTTCTAAATGCTACCAAGGCCAGCCTCTGGTTCCATTGTGAGAGTGTCTCCAGCCCACTGTCACAGTATTTCAAGTGCTACTCAAAGAGGGAATAATGTGACACAGCTGTTTCAGTTCAGAGTGGCGACCACTGACGTGACATTACATGTGGGTCTGCTACAGAGGGAAACACAAACGGATCAGGCACTCATGTCTGTGATGTTTGTTGCTTGATCGGGGCTGTGGAAGTTTATTTTGACAACACTTTTTGTTCATACATTTCAGGTCAGATGGAGCGTGACAATGAAGTTGAATAGAAAGAAAAACAAAGGTTAGGATCAACAGTGTTGGTACAATATGATGCTTCATGTTTCCTCCTGCTGCTTCATGCACTCATGTTTGCTTTCCTGATAAACCTCATCCCCTATGAGGACGATCAGAGATTGATATGATTGTAGTCTGAAGAATAATCACACCCTCACAATTATTATCGTCAATCAATCAATCTTTATTTGTAAAGCGCCAAATCACAACAAACGTCATCTCAAGACGCTTTTACAAACAGAGCAGGTCTAGACCACTCTATGTCAAATTATGAACAAAGACCCAACACCAAGACAGGGTAAGATCCAGTTTGGGAACCTCAGATTGTCATATCTGCTGTTTCAATCAATCAATCAATCAATCAATCAATCAATCAATCAATCAATCAATCAATCAATCAACCAACCAACCAACCAACCAACCAACCAACCAACCAACCAACCAACCAACCAATCAATCAATCAATCAATCAATCAATCAATCAGTCAATCAGTCAATCGTTCGATCTTTATTTGTCTAGCCCCAAATCACAACAAACGTCATCTCAAGACTCTTTTACAAACAGAGCAGGTCTAGACCACTCTATGTCAAATTATGAACAGAGACCCAACACCAAGACAGGATAAGACTCAGTCTGACCCCACCTTAATCCACTATGAGCATTGCACCTCACAGTATTTAGCTAGTTACAGCGGAGAGGACAAACTTCCTTTAACAGGCAGAAACCTCCAGCAGGACCAGACTCATGTTAGACACACATCTGCTGTGACCAAGTTGGGTCTGGAAAGAGAGATAGAGGAGAATAAGAGAGAGGGAGTGGTGATAGTGATGAGATGAGTAGTATTAACTATTGCCGCTGGAGTCCAGCACGTCCGTATCAGCTGGAGTCTGGAATGCCCACAGCAGGCAAGCATGCATTCATTTATTTCCCTAGTAACAACATTACTAAAGTATACAGCTGTAATGTGTTATTTATTCCCTTTTGAAACAGAAATAATTCAGTTATCAAATATTATTGTGCAAAATAATGAATAAAGACAAAAGGACCGGCTTCCCTTTTTAAATTGAAAACAGTCTAATTGGCTTTTTGTCTTAAACTGTAACAGCTTTTTGCAGTATAAATAATATTTATCAGTGATGATGTATTTATTATTTGAATATAAATTAAAGTCTTAGCCACATATTAGCTTATGTTTCCCTTTAAAACAAAACAACTGCTGTCAAAGGCAGCTACATCACCAAACTGTTCATTATCTTTGGTTTATTTTCTCTACAGTCTTTTTGAACATGAGTTGAGAATTAGAGCCGATGTTTTATTAATCTATTTGTCATAAATAATGTGGACTGTGAAAATCTTCTCTATTAGTGTTTTTGTTTGAAGATTCGGTAAAAATGAGAGAAAGAAACAGAGACCATCTGTCCTGCTGTGTTACTAATAACTGAACTGCAATTAATTAAATCCCATAGAGCTGGAAGTCTCAAAGCTCCTGATGTTCTGTTGGTATTTTACACCTGATGTATTAACCTACCATGCCCGCTCTTTCCTCCACAAACTATCACTGGTTGAAGCCCCTGTGAAGACTTTTGTCTTCTGTACATGTTGCTGTATGCACCGTGATGCCATTGATTGTCAAAGACACATTTATATTTACTTCAACTCAATGTTTCATTAACTTTCCACAAACGTAATATCACTCCTTTATTAGATGTCACCCTAGACCAGAGTTTTGTTGCCTTAAATAACTAACTCCCTGCTCATTCCTCATGTACCCGAAATGCCCCCACGCTGCTGGCTTCCCTTGTTTCTTCAGTGGATACGAAGCTTCGCTGTTTGCTCCTTCTGCCACCGTAAAGCTAATGTAGCGTTGCCTCCGTGTCTCTTGATAAGCACGGCACATTAAGCTGGTGCAGAAATGCATTGCTTTGCTTGGCCCCTTGTTTGAGACCGAGAACAGAAACACCCGGTGTAGCAGATCCTTTGCAATTTAATAATCATGACATTTAAAGTGCAGCTGATAGAGAAACCAGTTCATCATCCATATCTCCAAGTTTCAGCTTTAAGCTATCGTTAATGTCAGAAGTTGGGGCACTGTTGGCTTAGCGGTATAAGCTAGCACCCTATATACAGACCCTATAGCCTTCTGGTCTCAAGTTCAACTCCCGGCCTCAACCATTTGCTGCATGTCCTTCCTCTACTCTCTGCTCCCCACATTTCCTGTCTCTGTTCAGCTGTCCCGTCCATCAGAGGCCCAGATTCCCAAAAATATAACTTCAAGAAAAAGCAGAAGTTCTGCTTCATGTTCGCAGTGGTTAAACTTAACTGCACAAAGAAGTATCACCTGGAAGCAGCATCACAGATAGTTGTAGATATTTATTCATTGATTCATTTAAATGAAATACAATAAAATAAAAAATAAATTAAATGTACCAAAAGTCTAGTGAAATTGTTGTCAGTAAGTTCACCCTCTTGTCTCGTATTTACTCCCATAAATCATAATGTTACTTCGAGCCTTTCGGTCCCTGCATGAGCAAAGTTACTGCGTGTTAGCTTATGCTAGCATTGCATCTTGTCACACTCCAGTTTCTGATCTCCATGGATTAGATCTCAAGGCCCTGCAGGGGGAGGAGCATTCCAGTTTGGGAACCTCAGATTGTCATATCTGCTGTTTCAATCAATCAATCAATCAATCAATCAATCAATCAATCAATCAATCAATCAATCAATCAATCAATCAATCAATCAGTCAATCAATCAATCAATCAGTCAATCAGTCAATCGTTTGATCTTTATTTGTATAGCCCCAGATCACCACAAACGTCATCTCAAGACTCTTTTACAAACAGAGCAGGTCTAGACCACTCTATGTCAAATTATGAACAGAGACCCAACACCAAGACAGGATAAGACTCAGTCTGACCCCACCTTAATCCACCATGAGCATTGCACCTCGCAGTATTTAGCTAGTTACAGCGGAGAGGACAAACTTCCTTTAACAGGCAGAAACCTTGAGCAGAACCAGACTCATGTTAGACAGACATCTGCCTCGACCCAGTTGGGTCTGGAAAGAGGGATAGTGGAGAATAAGAGAGAGGGAGCGGTGATAGTGATGAGATGAGTAGTAGAAGCTGTTGCCGCTGGAGTCCAGCACGTCCGTATCAGCTGGAGTCTGGAACGTCCACAGCAGGAGGACGACTACGGCAGCTCAGAGGAACCTACGAGACAAGGGAGCTCAGGGACTCCAGAAAGGTCTATGGTTAGTAACTTTAATGGGACAGGGAGAGTTAAAGTAAGTGATGGGGGGATTGGGGGTGAGATAGGATCCCAGTGTGTCAGTACGCCAGTTCCCCCGGCAGTCTAAGCCTATAGCAGCATAACTAAGAGCTAGTCCAAGCCTGATCCAGCTCTAACTATAAGCTTTATCAAAAAGGAAAGTTTGAACTCTACTCTTGAAAGTAGAGAGGGTGTCTGCCTCCCAGACCTGTTTGCGGATGATGTGGTTCTATTGGCATGTTTGGACCTCCAGCAGGCACTGGGGCGGTCTGCAGCTTAGTGAGAAGCAGCTGAAATGAGGGTCAGCAACACTAAGTCTGAGGTTGTGGTTCTCTGTAGGATAACAGTGGGTTGCTCTCACCGGGTCGGGAGTGGGTTTTTACCTTAAGTAAAGGAGTTGAAGTATCTTGGAGTATTTTTCATGAGTGAGGGTTATATAGATTGTGACGTTGACATAGGTGTCGGTACACCGTCAGCAGTACAAGTTTCCTTCCCCTATGGTGATGAGCATTGAGTAGTGACTGAAAGAACATCTTCGACATTTGGGGGAAGCTCTGAAAAGAGCCGCTGCTCCTTCCCAAGAAAGGGGCCTTTTGAGATGGTATGGGAATCTGATTAAGATGTCTCTTGGGTGCCCCCCTTTTGGAGGTACATCCAATTGGGCAGACACCGAAGTAGATCCAGATGATGTAGGGATTATACGAATATGCCATCTGGCCTGAGAATGCCTCAGAATCCCTCTGAGCTGGAAAGTGTTGTTGGTAAGAGGAATATTTGGAGCAACTTGCTAAGCATGCTGCCACTGCAACCCGGCTCTGGATAAGCTGAAGATGGATGGATGGATGGATGGATGGATGGATGGATGGATGGATGGATGGATGGATGGATGGATGGATGGATGGATGGATGGATGAGATGGATGGATGGATGGATGGATGGATGGATGGATCATAATGTAGATCAAATTAAAAAAAAACTATTCAATAGAAAAGAAAGACACACTAATCTTCTACTGCTGTGTTGTTTGCTTGTTTTCGTGACCAGCCATTAGAAGCTTCTTAAACTTTAAATTAAGTTGCCTAAAGGAAGTGTGGCTCTTTATTTTCTTCTCTCCTCACAAAGGTTGGTCCAGTGTTTCCTTTGCTGGAGGATAAAGGGGAAAAAAGAGGCTCTTTTCCTTATCATCTAGTAAACAGCTGTTGTTATTGTTGACACTTGAGCGTGTCTGGGTTGTTTCACAAAGTTAGGAACCTTCCTACCCCCAAACAACTAATTAATCCCAGCCCAGGTCTATCCTTGTTTTGTACCCATCGAGCGCAGGAGCCTTCCCAGTTATAACCCTCGCTTTCTCCAGCTTCTTCTTCATGGCTTTTTATTTATTTATTTATTTACTTGTTTTTGTGTTTGTTTGTTCTTTTGGATCTCATGATGGACCCTTAGCCTCTGCCTCTTGTTGTGATAAACTTTGATTCTCTGAAGCCATGCCATCATGAACCTGCCTCTAGGCACTCTCAACTATTACTACGACCCTGTATTATATCATACTGTGTAGGGATGAGCATGTCAAGCCAAAATACTGTTTGATAATCATTGGCATCTATTCTGCGATTATTTAAATAACCCCCCCCCCCACACACACCTGTCCCATTAACAGCCTGTCTGTGTGGCAGATGCGTTAACCGACACTGACAACGTCTGTCTCGATTTTAAAAAGAGAAAATATTCGAAGTAGCTCTTCGATTTTTACAAAATTCAAAAATCATTGCCCATACCTAATACTTTGTTGTGCCATTGCATCCCTACTTCTGAGGCTGTTATGTTGAGCAGGGTGTGGTTAAAGATTATAGCAGTTTAATTTTTCGGGGACCATGGATCAGGGTATTCTATTGTAAAGAAGGTGATATATTTATCTCTGGATCAAATTTGTAGACCCACCAACATTACTCTTAGCATTAGTGTAGCCACAAACTGCTATGTTAGCTACACTGAGTTTATATTGAAGACCTTGGCCTTGGTTGTTGGATAATAAATATGTAAGATGCTCAGATATTCTATGACATAACAGTGCAACAGTACATAACATAGCAGCTTGACATACATTAGCCTGGCCTCATGTGCATTAGCTGCTTTGTTAGCAAAAAAACCCTTTAGCTTTAATACATTGTCCAACGTGAACAGTTCTGATGGAATTGTCTCGGGTAATTTCTTGTTATGCATTCATGAACCTTGCAGCAGCAGCAGCATCAGGTCAGGAGCACGCCTTACATCGGGCCTGGACCTTGGTGAAATGTTTATAATGCTGGATCCAGTAGTGACCACTTTGTGCAGAAGCCAGTCCCGAAGCTTTTGCTCGCATGAGCCTCCGCAGAGCCTGTCAGTCTTTTTGACGATGGTGGGATATGACACAGCCCCGCAGAGGGAGAAGTCACTCCATAGCCCTCATCTGTCTCTATTGATCCTCCTCAATGATTAACTGGTGCCACAGACTCGTAATAAGATCTTTTCCCACATGAGTGGAGCAGCCTCTGGTTCGTTTTTAGACTGCTTCTTATTCCATCAAATCGGTTTCTGCCTCTCAAAATAAAATCTTTTCCAGGAAAGTTTTGGTTCTGTTTCCTTGTTTGGCCATTTATCATGTTGAATACGCAACTCAAAATGCTCAAAAAGGGTTTATGAGTCCTCAGAGATCTCAAAATGTCTCATACATGTGTTTAAACCAAGCGGCAACCTCCGGTCTAAAAATATGAGTCCAATGCAAAAGTGCTAAAAACTTCAGTTCATTGAGGATCCACTTGAGGCTGCTTGAGAAGTACCAGAAACCACATACACACCAATTCAAAAAAGCCAATCTTTACAGCAGAAATAAACATGTTTACAGCCTGGTTCAAAAGACGAGTGTAGTCTGGATAGCTCATTTCTCATGTCTTCCGATGAGAGGCACAGCTGACTTGATTGACATGCGGGAACACTGTAGCAGTTGGCTAGGAGGCTCAAAGCCCGCCTCTTTATGTCACAATCACTCGACAGCAGCAATATGGCTTCTGCTGAAGGTTGGCTTCAAAACAGCACTTCAGAAACAGTCTATGGTTTAAACCAAGGAGAGAGCTGCGGTTACAAATCAGAGTGAGTGAGGTTGTTGTTGATTAACCCAGAGGGAAGTCAACACATACATGTTGCCTGTGTTTGCTCATGTTCAGATATCTTCACAAAGAACCGTTGCATTGTTGCTGAGATGTGCTTAGACGTCCCATCGCTGCCTGTCAGTTCTCTCTCTGACGTGCGATCCATCTTTGTCCGTGAGGTTGCTCAGGCACTGCGTCAGGTTATCCATCACTTTTGACTGCGGTCCATCAGATGTAGACCTGCCTGAGATTCACAGGAGCAGCAGCCCTCTGACAGGTCTGTGTCAAACCTGTGGGTTACTGACACGTTTTTTTTCAGTGCTCAATAGACTGAACCTGGTCTCACAGCTGACAGGTCTCCAGCCCAAACACCTACTGAAAACCACAGAGCGACACACTCACCCCTCTACCTTGAGATTGGAGCTGTGTGTGCTCAGGGCTTACTGTAAAATCATGTGTGACTGGCTGACAGCATATTACTGGATCATTGCAGCTTCCTAGTGTGCCTAAAAAGCACAGGGGATGTATTTTGGGAAACACTTGATGAGAATTCACTGTCACATTGTCACGTTATCTCTCTCACTCTCCCTCCTTCTCTTTATTTTCACCCTCTATCTCTCTTTTTGCTCATGCACACCCACGCATGCAATTTCAGCTTAAAACTACCATCGCTGCCTCTCACGACAGTGCTTGTTATAGCTGGGGTCAGATAGAGTATGCTTGCCATGAATGGCATTGCAGCATAGGAGATCAATCGGAACTGGTAGACAACATAATCAATCCATCTGAACGATTATCATGAATGTTGCCTTTCCTCATAACACCGAATGCTATCATCAGCTATTGGTCCTAATTGTCAGCCGTTAGCAGTTTCATAGCTGTCTGCAAGGACACATCACAGGATTGCAGTAAAATATTGACGAAGTCTGTCCCAGTAGGAAGCTCCTAAATTGATGCCGGTAACAGCTGAACCTCTTAACATTTTGATTCTGATTGAACCAAAAATGCATTCAACACTTTGATATCTGCAGGTGGGTACATTACAGCTGATATTTTTAAAGGAAGTAACTAAAATGTCATTTGAAAGGCTTTCTAAAAGAAAATGGTCCATAAGTTTGATCTCTCAGCAGATGTGCAGTTTTTGGAGTGTGCATCTACTAGATTTGGTACTTATCTAATATTTTTATCACCAAGTGATCAACAAAAAACTACACTCAAGGACTGCAATCATCGACCTGGTTTTCATTGATCTGTAGTTGTGCACAAAAGCCTTTCATTTCATCTGCAAACTGTTTCCTACTCAAAGGGAGGGCTTCTAGCATTCACCTAGCGAGCCCTCTTCTTTAAGAAAGACGGCCTTGAAGGTAACTTCTGAATGTGGAGGAGTCTGGAAAGATAGTTTATGAAATTGAGTCTCTTCTTTGAGACAGATTAAATAAAAGCACTGCAGGAACAAGGTGGAATACTTGGGTCGGGGAGTGGTCCGCAGATGTCAACTAATGTCGTTTTACTATGAAGGTCATGAAGCGGCATCAGTCCAATGGCTGAATTCCACCAGATCCGTGTCCAGTCCGCCTCCGATTCGTCACAGCACCGGATCTGAGAGGTTTCTATTCTAGTCAATGTTTTAACTTCCACTGGATCCGCTCCGTTGTGTTCCGGCTGCGTCTCTGATCCGGCAGGTCGGAGTCCTCCGGATCAGATACACAAGACTTCTATTTTCGCCGGATGCCGGAGCACGACGCATCAATCTCAACAGAGCAGATGGAGCAGGACAGGAAGTCAGGTTTCACCAAAACAAAATGAAAACATCCGGTTAATTTTCAGAATAAAACACTCTGTGTTATCACCAGATCGTATTTCACTTAACTACAACAACAAACCGTCATGATGAGCGGAGCCAGGCCTGGAGTCAACAGAGGTTTTCAGAGGACTAGAAAGACAACATGGATCAAGAGAGGAGGAGGAGAGTCCTTGATTCAGTGATTGCCGCGGGAAGACCTCGGTCACATGACTCCAGCTGTCCGGAGGTCCTGAAAACGCAACTGGTGGGTGTTTGTTGGACGAGAGAGCACGGAGCCGGACCACAGCGGATCAGAGATGGGCTGGACACGGATCTGGTGGAAGTCCGATGTCACAGTAACACAATTTCAATTAAAAACTCTTCACAGTGCCTTAGTGAGACTGATCAGATAAAAGCGGATCATGGGGAGAAACAGCTGGTGTACATGAGCAGCATTTTACCTGAAGCTGAGTTTCTGTCACCCCTCCAAGCAAACCTATATTTATGTTTCCAATCCAGCAGAAAACATCTCTTCATATCTGAGTGGTATGTTACATCTACCTCCAAACAGAGGCCACTGATCCATCACATGGCCTTCCCCTGAATATGACGGCACGCTGACTGTAAGGGGTAATTAAAATGAAGTCTCCTGACAGTTTCTGAGCTTGGAGAAATAATTGGTTCATAGGCCTGGATGAATCGATTGGCAGACTTGTATGTGGTGCTCGTTGAAGTCACACATGGAAGAATTCTAACCCATTATTATCGGAGGCGTAGCTGAACAAAATGGCGCAGCATATTGACTTGTTAGTGCAGAAAATGTTCCAAAAATCCTCCTTCACGATCCCAAAAAAGGGTTATATTATAACAGACCACCATCTCCCACCATCAGTGCACAGTTTCCCCACTGCCCATGTAGTTTAGATCTATTTAAGCTGCTAGCTAAAGGTAAATATAGCAGGGCTTCAGGAGATACAGGCAGCATGGGCGGACAGTGACAGGCTGATATGTGTACCCCAAAGGAATGCACTGTATTTCTAGATCTGCTGCTCCCAGTTTCACACTCTCAATCATTCACACCTACTAGTCTTCACACTGCTTAATAGGGATGTGGTATTTATACGTTAAGGGGGTGGGGGTGAAATGCTCCCAAACAGTTTGGGTGGAGAGTGTTCCAGGATGTTTTCTAGGGGATAAAACATGTTTTTGATAACAATACAGACTGGGACCTGAACCAGATGGTTGTGTAGTAGAGCGTACAGTCTGTCTGGATTTTACCAACCCCAAGAAGTGGATTTAGTATGAGGTTGAGCATTTTATTATATAAAAAAACCAAAAACAATAACAACTAAAAACAAGAAATGTTTCTCATTAGTCGATGGATATCGTAGAGAGACTTAGCCCTTTAATCATTCTTTTAAAATGACTTTGTCTTTATTGACAGGACAGTCAAAGAGAGACAGGAAATATGGTGGGAGGAGACATGCAGCAAATTCAGCCCAACAACATTGGATTCTAAAATATGACATTAGATTTTAAAATATCTGATTTAAAATATTCAAAAACGGCTTCTGCCTAGCTGGAATCCCTCATCCAGATCTACACTCCCTCTCGCCCACTACGCTCTGCCTGTGAAAGACGCCTGGTGCTCCCAGCCCAGCATGGCTCTAAATCTCTAGCTGGACTCTTCTCCTCTGTTGAATCCCAACTTGTGGAATAAATTACCTAACTCCTTAAGATCAGCGGAGTCCCTTTCTACTTTCAGGAGATGTCTGAAGACTCAACTGTTCAGGGAACACTTAGGCACTTAACCTGACCCTTCTCCTCTTTGTCCTCAGGGGTAGAATGAATCAGAAGGTTTAAAATCCAGCTCTTATTGAATATTGAATATTTAGCACTGAATTTTGAATGCTGTTGAATGTTGAATGATATTGTTGACTTGAACTATTTGTTGTGATTAGCTGTGGTTACGTTATCTTAAAAAAAAACAAAAAAAAAACTTGGCCAATCAACTTGAAGCACTTTGTCGCACTTACTAAGTTTTTCCTTCCAGTCTAAATTCTTGCTTGTGTTGTACGTCGCTTTGGACAAAAGCATCAGCTAAATGAAATTGTAGATTCTTAGAATTGTAGAAATATTTCAATAAAAAAGTCAAACCCAGTATCAGTATCATGTATACAAAAATTGAGGAACAATTTTTCAAGTTTAAGCAAGCAGCAACCCCTGGTCTTAAAATATGAAGCCCATGTGGAAGTGCTTAAAACTGCAGTTCCTTGAGCGTCCACTAGAGGCCGGAAACCACATACACACCCATCCAAAGAAGACGATCTTTACAACAGAAATAAACATGTTTACAGCCTGGTTCAAAAAAACATTTTAGGTCTGAATAGCTCATTTCTCTATCAGCACACACTGTACGGGGGTGAATTTATTATAACTCAGTATTTATAAGGATATTAAACTTATGAGTTTTGCCCAAATAAGGGCATGTCTGCCTTGATTGATAGGCTGGCACACTGTAGCTGTTAGCGAGGAGGCTAAAAGGCCCACCTCTTTACCTCACACTAGCTCGGATAAAGTTAGGTTGAGTTCAGCATTTCCAATATGGCACCCGCCTACAAAACAGAGCTTCAGGAACAGATGGGTGACGTCACAGATACTACGTCTATTTTTATACAGACTGTGAATTTGAGCTGAAACAAATTTTGTTGGATCCTTTAGTCAGTTGGTTTTAAGCAACTTAACTGTAAAAAAAAAAAAAAAAAAAAAAGAGCTATTGTGAAAAAGGATATCAGATGACTTCAAAGAAATGTAACCTTTTAAATATAGTAGAATAAATAATGGATATAAGAATCATAAAATCATATACTCTCCAGTCAGGAGGTACAAATCTGAGTTTTGTTCTTTCAGCTTTGTGAAACTGTAGTAAAGTGACCTGTAGTGATCATCTGTGCTGCTGTCTGAGGTCTGAGCACAACACAAAATGTCATTACTCCAGTCGGTGACCTTTTCGAATAATCTGACCACACAAACACAAACACACACATAACATGTTCTTGGTGGCAAATCACTTTATGTCCTCCTTTTATCAAACAGGGGCTGGCCTTTTGTTCTCCTCTTTTGTCTGGACCTGCCATTGTTCTGCCCACCTGGTATTTAAAGACAATCATGGAGCGGCTAGTAATTAGCTCCAAGGATCCCACTTGCTGGTCTATTTTCACTTCTGGCTTTGTCTGCAAACATAATACCACAGTGTTTTTCTGAGATGCAGGAATCACAAGTGGAAGCAACAACTACTTGTAACAGGTGGCTGTTCTTTTTAATGTTATGAGTATAAGACAGCAGGGGAGGGCTTCTGTTTGTTCTGCTGAATCACAAAGCACCACTTTAACTGTTTTATTATTCATCAGGCAAAGTTTTCTACAACACAGACAATATTAGCGCCAAATCCTTGAGGAGTTTTGGGATGCTCCCCAAAAGAAAAGATTGCTAAACTCATAAACTCAGACTTAAAGAGCACAGAGAACTCCTCAGGTCTACCGTGACAAAGAGAAACTCTGGATCTTTTCAGAGACCCCTCAGTCTATCAATATTCTTTGACTAGTTTCAATCAATCAATCAATCTTTATTTATAAAGAGCCAAATCCCAACAAATGACTCTTTCCAAATAGAGCAGGTCTAGACTGTGCTCTATGTTCTATCATTAACAAAGACCCAACATCAAGACAGAATAAGATCCAGTCCCATCTTACAGACAGGACTCAGTCTGATCTCATCTTAATCCACCATGAGCAGAGCACTTTGCAGCATTTAGCAAGTTACAGTGGCAAGGACAAACTTCCTTTAACAGGCAGAAACCTCCAGCAGGACCAGACTCATGTTAGACACACATCTGCTGAGACCGAGTTGGAGAGAGGGATAGAGGGAGATGAAGAGAGAGAGAGATGATAGTGGTGAGACGGATAGTAGTAGTTGTAGCAGCTGGAGTCTGGCACGTCCACAGCAGCAGACATCCAGAGGAACCTACGAGATAAGGGAGCTTAGGGACCCCAGAAATGTCTATGGTTAGTAGCTTTAAGGGGGCAGGGAGAGTTAAAGTCAGTGACAGGCAGACAGAGGAGAGAGAGGGAAAGGTCCAAGCCTGATCCAGCTCTAACTATAAGCTTTATCAAAAAAGGAAAGTTTGAAGCCTACTCTTAAAAGTAGAGAGGGTGTCTGCCTCCCGGACCCTGACTGGTGGATGATTCAAAAGGACAGGGGCCTGATAACTGAAGGTTCTACCTCCCATACTAATTTTAGAGACTTATGGTATGATGAGCAGGCCTGCATGTTGGGAGTGTAGTGTTCTGGAGAGGTAAAAGGGCACCTCACCCTCTGACGGGTGCCATTATGAAGAGATACGCAGTGAGTGGACTCATTTTTTGTGTTTCTTGTTATAAGATTTTCCTCTTAATGCTTACAGTACATTTAACCAAACAAAGAGTACAAAGCCTTGGATTTGTACTCTTAATGGCTGTATTAAGACACACTAGGTTTACACCTGTCTTCAACCCCATTACAATCACTCTGATTAGAAATTCCAGCATCATTGTTTACATGGATGCTGAATATAATGATCTGATTAAGACATGTGTACATGCATCAAGCCTTTAATCTGAATAGAGCCATTTGACATGTGCAGAGTTGTTCCACCAGTCTGATGTGCCAGGAATAGCAGAAGAAGAAACAGTTCCTCCTGCCTGTTCTGGTTGTTAACATCCACCACTGTTGCAGATGTCATTTTCCTCCTCCCTTTCGTCTGTGACTTTGGATGGGTTCTTTTATAGTCTCTAACAAACAAAGTTGTGTCTGCGGCAGCTCCCTCAATGTTCTTATCCATTCTATTGATAGCATAAGTGGAAACTCATCATGTCATGTAAGAATTATTGATCTGTGCCAGGAAGCAACAACCAGTGTTTATATCGAGATTGAACCCAACAAAACAAAAACAGCATTCACCATCCCTCTTGATGGGAATGACATTTCTCTCTAGGCCTGATGGGATCAGTCTCTTCAGGTTTAAGTGTTTACATACAATGTTTTAATTCTGATTACAGATAACAATTTACATTTTATACGGTAGAATTCCCAACATGTTTGGAGCACTTTTGCTGCATTAAAGGTGACATATCACGCTTTTTTCATCAATATATATTGGTCTAAGAGGTCCTCAAAACATGTCTTTAAAGTTTATGCTCAAAAAAACACTTTGAAATCAGATTTTGGCATGCCTGAAAAACCCTCTTCTTCAGCCCTCCTCAGAACACTCTGTTTTCTCTCTGACCACGCCCCCTCAGGAAGTGGGTGTGGCCTCGGCTGTCCAGCACGTTGATCTAATGTTTACATGTTGGCTGAATATACACGGCTGCTCAGAGATCACGTTACTTCAACCCTCTGAATCTGATCCAGAATCTGATCCTGACGGAGAGGCGCCTGTAGCAGGACCTTTCTGAAGGATTGGTCACAGATTTAGTGTTTCTTGTTGTTTTATTTATCAGTATGTAGACGTGTGTCTTGGTACACAGCTACGAACATGTAGCTATGTGGCTATGCTAACTAGCGCTAGCACTTATCCATGATAAATAAAAATCATCCACTAGATCTTCAAATCTGCAGACGTGGGGAGTAAAACCGACCTCTACCAGAAAGGCAGTGGGACCTTTTCTGAAGGATTGGTCACAGATTCTGTGTTTCTTGTTGTTTTATTTGTCAGTATGTAGACGTGTGTCTTGGTACACAGCTACAGCTACGACATGTAGCTATGTAGCTATGCTAACTAGCGCTAGCACTTATCCATGATAAAAAAAAATCATTCACTAGATCTTCAAATCTGCAGACGTGGGGAGTAAAACCGACCTTTGTGTTTATTAAGACAGCCTACAACTAGCATGCCTCCCTCCTAAGCTCCTTGTTAGCACACATTTGTGCAGGGCATGAAAAACGGAGGGGGGATTCAGTATTATTTTATACAGTCTATGGGCTGAACAAGCTCCGAGCTCTGACTCCGTGACAGACCGGATATTGTTGTGACGTAACAAAAACACTGAAGTCTGAAACGGCTGGTTTCACACACATTTACAGAAAGGTGGAGAAATCAAAACAGGGGCAGAATGGATTTTTTTCATTTTCGGGGGGGTTTGTAGACATGCCAGGGAAACATATTTCAGGTAGAGAACCATTAAAAAGTCGATTTTGCATGATGTGTCACCTTTAATTTAAATTCAGGGACATGATTGAAGGCAAATAGTGTGTTGGACAATATAGATGTTCTGAAATGACTTAACTTCCTCTTTTAATGGAAATTTAAATCCAAATTAAATTCCTAAAGGTAAGAAAACCCCAAAACGGTAAATTTTGCTGAGTGTGGCTAACATTAGCGATCTCCACCAGCCTTCAGTCCATCTTTCATGGTAACTTTCACATGTCCGTGCTTGTGAAACTCTTCTGGATTTATTGATCAGAGAACCGCCACGCCGTGTTGCCCCACGGCTGAGACGTCATCCGAGTAATAGAGCATTAGCATTCTAGCATTCATCAGTAACTGGAGCTGCTAGCTGTGCGCTGCTAGTGGCTAGAGTAGGGTGGCTGCATTACAGCTTAGACACATTTATTACCAGGGTTTCAGGCGTACCATTCTGAAAACACCAATAAGTTGTTAAGCTAGTATTTCTTTTCAAGACTAGCGATTATGGCAATGTTGTTAATTGGACTTAACTCATAGTGGAGTAGAGTTAGGTGAGGCCAGCCTACACATGAGTAACAGTCGACATATTTTCCTACCGTATTTTGAATATTTAGAACCTTTCAGTGTCCCCCCTCGAAGTTTATGTGGTGACCCTTCAGAGGGAGAGAATGAGTGATCTATGGAGCTGTCCATATGTGGAGAGCAGGTTACCCTTTAAAGGGCACTCATTGAAATACTTTGAAATTCAAAATTTCAACCCTAGAGTGTAATTGGAGGACATAACGACTATTTAACTTTTGTGACATTTTTCTAAATCTTTCATTTTCATGTAGAAAATCGAGGTCAATGAAGTTACCAGATATGGGTTCTTGCCCTGTAGTGGTAACAAAAAAAATGCAAAGAATGGAGTATATGAGAAACACAAGAAAAATCATCTAGGGGTGAAAAGAACATTTATTATATAAGAACCTAACATAGAACATGGGGGGGGGGGGGGGGGGGGGGGCATCATCATCTTCCTCTTCATCATCGCCACTGATGGCAGGGTGGGCTGGCACAACAACATTCTCCTTCCTCTTGCCATTGCGTAGAATTTAGACACACATGCAATAAAACATAAATTGTATTAGAATGTATTCTTTATTTATTTATATCATTTCATTATAGGTAGGGCTGCAAGTATCGATTATTTTTACAATTATATATCAGTTTATCAGTACCTATAGGTGCAGTTTATGTTACCTTGGGTTTCTGTTGAACTGTTTCTCACTACATGTGTGCGCTCAACGCTCAACTCTGACACTGGGAGGGCGCCCAGGAGGCAGAGCGGCAGAAAATTGAAGGAAAACATGGACCCTGATGCATAAGGCGTATGTCCCAAAATGTACATATCAAACTAACTCTAGTTATTACTTGAACAGGGCGTATGATCAAATATGATGCCTACATTTTTGATGCCATAATTGCCCTTATTTCACCAATTTATCCACAAACAACACACATCATCACTTGCTTAAAATGCTTAAGTTGTGTCAACTTACCATGGTTTGTTCTGATGTTACACCTTATTTACTGAAGTGGGCGGAGCTGGTAAAGCGTCTTTCTCCAACTTCAGAGAAAAAAGGAAGTTTGATGTGTTTCAGGACTCTGCTGATTGGTCAGATTCCACGTTGGGGCATTCTATGACGTAGAGTGACTTTTGTTGACTGGCTGGGTGTAAACCACATGCCTCTCGACCTCACTTTGAAGTAGGGGGGAATGCCATTTTGTATGTGTTTGGAAGTTACCAATTACCCCCCCCCCCCCTTAAGCAGATGCTCACCCTGCTGACCCTTGAAGGCAGGAGTGTCAAACATGCGGCCCGTGGGCCAAAACCGGCCCGCCAGATGTTCCAATCCGGCCCGTGGAACAACTTTGTAATGTGAAAAAATTAAAGAGAAGACATTAGCTGCAATTTTTCAAAAAAGTAACTACTATTTCAAATTTGTCCTCTGGGGGTCGCATAAAATCAAAGTGCTGACGGAGCGCACCTGAACGGCACTTTTTTTCTCAAAGTGAGAAAATAGATGACTTGCTGTTTGCATAATCTGGTTGAGATCATTAAGACTTTTTAGAGCATTATAAGATGATCAACTAACTACTAACACTAGTACTACACCCCTGCATACAACACTGTCCAGCAAGCAAACTGTTCCTGCTGGAGCTGAGGGGTCCAAAATAATCAACTTTACCTTCTTCATTATTATAATCTATCTGTTCTTTTGATTTAAACATTACACTCTGTGTCAGGTGAATGGGTAACCTGTGTGTTTGGTGTGTTCGCAGCAAGTTTCAAGGCTTAAAGAGTAAAATATTCAGCCCACTATGAGACTCATCATGGCAAAAAATACAACAGCTGTTTTTGTAGAAAGATAGTTCATTGAATGTGAACATTTTCAGAATGTACTTGTACTTTTTTGCACTAAAACAAAGTGGAAAATTTAGAGTTGTCGTTATTTATAGGGTTATTATGTTATTATTTTACTGGTCCGGCCCAGTTCAGATCAACTTGGGATGTATGTGGCCCCTGAACTGACATGAGTTTGACGCCCCTGCTTTAAGGGTTCCTCCAACAACCCGCTTACTATACATTAACCCTCTTAGTGCACAGCTGAAGAAATCTATGGTTCACATATTGACTTTGAAATGGTTTGGTGCTCCCACTTTGACAAACTGACCTGTTATTAACTGGACCCGTTCTGTACATTGACATGATTACAGCTGGTCTGATTAGAGCTGTATCTTTAGCATTGATCCATTCTTTATCACAACAGTCCATGAATACCAGCTAGGCAAGAACCAATCAGAATCAAGTACTGAACCCAGCAATGTAATAAAGGTTCATTTAACAATTAAACACAAGAAGGTATGAGTGGGTACAACACTTCAACCTCTTCTGGATTTCCTCTGAATCCTTCTCATATTTTGGTAAATCAGTTTTCACTTGGTCTTCACTGTGCAGCTGAGTGCAGCAGAGGAGTGTGTAGTATACAGTGAGTGTGTGTTTAGGGGGAGCCAGCCTGCTGCAGCCCAATCCATTTATCCATTGGTCTCTCCCCACGGGGGTCGGTGTTGTACTAAATAATGGCGTATGCCCACAAAGGTTAAGCAGTGAGTCAGAACCAGTGATGACAGGTTGACCAATGAGTCCCAGCCAGGCTTCCATGAAGCTGTGTGCAGCAGATGAGACAACTTTACACACACACACAAGCAATGTGTTCATGTGTGTGTGTGTGTGTGTGTGTGTGTGTTTGTGTGTGGTCTGGACATTATTGGATTTTTGTGCATGGTTTCTGTAAACGATAAATCTTCCCTGTGTGCTCCGTCTCTGCCACACAGACATTGACTCGGGGTGTTAATGATGGGCTCAGTTCTCCTCTTTTTAGCTGTGTGTGGGTTCCTTTTATTTGATTGTGTTGTGTACCTTCAAATATGATTCAAAGAGCTTCTCATAGCTCAATTTACTGGAGGCTTGTTACCCTGAAGATGGCACTGTACTAAGTAAAGCTTCATCACAGACATGCACCATTATAACCCTCAGAGCAGCTGCCATTATCCTTCGTCTACATGCATCCTGATGGGATTTAAATTTGCTGCCATTCATTGTGCATTGTAAGTGTAACCACGCTGAGATGTACACTTGTGCACTTTGTGCATAAAGATTACACTTTATTCACAAAGATCAACTTGAACAATTCAGAGAAGTGATGTTTTTCTTTTAAGAGAAACAAATAAGACAAATAAAATCAATAATTCAGGGTGAAAAAATGAATTATAGAAGAGAAAAGGTTCAAAAAGGCAATTAAGGTTTGGATATGCAGATTGTACACATATTGCAAAATTTCATTTATGTATGATGTACAAGGCAAATACCCCGCATAACAAAAATAAGTAGATAAGTGAAAAAAAATAACAATATAAATAATGTTTATTATAATTTGAAATAGAAAATAAATAAATAGGGAAGAGTAAGAAAGGGAAATATAAAATGAAATAAATAAGTTAATATGTAAATGAATGAATACAAAAGGTAAAAATGATAACAAGAAAAATGAAAATAAAAAAGGCTGGAAAATAGAAAATGAATTAATATGGAGGAGTAAGAAAGGGAAATGATTAGAGCAAAAATAAAAATAACATGCATAAGTTTATATTTCAATGAATAGATACAAAAGGTAAAAAATAATAACAAGAAAAACAAACAAAAATAAAATTAGAAAAGGCTTGAAAAAAAGAACAGAAAGATTAAGGAAGGAAAGTAAAACACAAAAAAAATATTAAATAAATAAGTTAATATTTAAATGAATAAATAAAAATGGTGAAACAAAAATAACAAGAAACAAAAACGGCTGTCAGCACTTCTCAACAGCGTTTCTCCCTCATTAGGTCTTAATCATGCATTTAAAGTAACACCTTCACTTTATTGGAAAGACTCTTAAGTTAAGACAAATGGCCAGCAGAGGTTTTGTCACGATTCCCCTGTACCCCTCAGCGTTACTCTAGTCTGAGCTCAGCTACTGTACCTTTAACTAGCAGAACTGTGAACAGCACACAGTTGGAGCAGATTGTGCTTGAGAGAGCTACACAGCTACACATAGACTGCACATTGTGGACCTTGCTGAATGCAATGGGAATCTTAAAGCAGGAAGAAAGTTAGAAGCTTGTTTCTTGTAAAGTGATTCACACTTTTTTTAAAAAACGATCTAATATAATATGTACCCATGTGAAATAATTCACTATAATTCTTAAATAACCCACCTTAATATTAATCAGTCTGAACCCCATTCATAGCAGAACTGGACTCTCAGAGCTATTACTCTGGCTGTCAAGCCAGTGTGAAATTGAGTGACATAGTATTAAACTCAATTGTGTCTGCTGGGGTTGGTGGACAGGGACAAATTTAAGGGTGTGACATAATGCAACGTACCACGATGTGACGTCGTGCTGGGAAATGAAATGTTAAGAAGAATCAATAACATTTGAGGTGTACAATTCCGATGGAACTGATCAATTGGAACCGATCCGATTTCCGATTCCCACCCCTAGAGAACACCTTGGACACTCTCAGAGAGTAAGAGAGTAAATACAGTAAAGAGACGAATTTAGAGCCGTCATTGTGACAACATTTCTGAAGAGGAGATGTTTCTTTTTCAAGTCTTTAAAGATGTTTCCCCCTATCAGAGGAGAAGTCCTCCATTCACTCCTGAATCAGCATTTCAAAGCCTTAAATGTAGACAAACAACACAAGAAGATGTGTTGTCATAGCCTCAGACTGTTGTTTATTTAGTATTGAATATTTTAAATCTTAATGTAGGTTAAATCAACGTCTCCCTGTGTGAAGAGCAGTTCTGCTCCATGATGAGTCCTTTCATTTTCAAGAGCACCTTCAGCTTCCACAGACTTTGCATTCCTTTTGTAGGAAAATGTTTCAATCTTGTATTTGATGATGAAGTGCGTCAACTTTCTGCAGAAATGGAGACACATATACAAAAGAGAGATCCTGCAGGGAGCTCATGGGTCCTTTTCTCAGAATGAAACAGGGTCCATTGTGGTAATGTTTGAATCCAGGAGCTGAGACTCAGACTGGAGTCTAACGTCCACAATGGAGAAACTTTGTAAAGGGGGCTGATTGGAAGGAAAAGCCTCTTCAGTCTGAACCAGTGCAGTCCTTTGTTAACAGTAATTATGGACCAGCCAAGCTAATTTTACAATCTCTGAAAAGTTGCTTTCAGATGTCAGCAGGGAGAGCAGTCTGGAACCTTCAGAAACCGCAGCAGGACTCGAGTACGCTCCTCAAAGTTCAAAACATTTGTGCAAGATTTCCTGCGAACAGTTTACCTTTTCTTCTCCAAGTTATCAAGATGTTATGGTCCTAACATATCCTCTAGTCCTTCTTGTGTTGCATTACCAGTCTGTCTTCAATTCTTCGTCAATCAAATTATGAAAGAAAAATCCACCTAATTAAAATGCTTTCATTCAATTTTGTTGAACCAACTAATGGTAAATATGTTGAGTGAACATAAAGTGTTGACGTTACCATTACTTAATTACAATGTTTGGGTCTGACTTCATTTGTAAAGGTTGTTTCAACATATTTACTAAGGTAGGATCTGACTTCATTGTCTTGGGTCACAATAACTTGTATAATATGATTATGGATAGCTTATTATTTTATTTTTTAAGTAATATTTTTGGGCTTTTTGGCCTTATTGACAGGACAGCTGAAGAGTGGCAGGAAACGTGGGGAGTAGAGAGTGGGGGAAGACTTGCAGGAAATAGTCGACTGGCCTGAAGTCGAACCGGCGACCTCTGCGACAAGGACTGTAGCCTTGATACATGGGGCGCTTAAGGCCGATTTCTGCATTGAAGCGACGGCAGGGTTGCATAGCTCCTATACCTAGCTGACGTGCACCTCCTCCAAAATGTAACTACGCGTAGAATCAACGTGGACCGCAAGCCCTGTGATTGGCCAGCTTGGCGGATTTGTATTTCCCCGCATTTACAGCACTTCCGGGATCCCCGCTCATCGGCTGCACACCGGCCGTGTATTTCATCTCCTCCTCTCTATTCTTCATGTAATCATGTCTGTATGATAAACAGCAACATGTATCAGCTGTAGATTAACAGAACACGCTCTGAATCTCTGTGGAAAAGGAAACAGAGATCGTAGCGGGGCCGGAAGGAGGCGACCGGCTATCAGAGAGACCACACTGCCCTCTAGTGTTTCAGGGGAGAATTGCTGCGTGAAACGGACACATGGACGCACAAGTATGTGGAGCTCATGTCAGCGTCAGCCCCTGCTGTGTAGGGGAGACACAGAAGTATAAATCAGTCTTTAGACCGCTAGGCCACCAGTGCCCCAATTGCAGTCACTCACAGGCGATCTCTCCCAACTCCCCGTAATGGCTCTCCTTTGCCAGAAGCACGCTACCTTGGCTGATGCATCGGGCCTGTCGCACATTACTGCCACCTTCTGCTCTGGAGAGGTATTGCAGATGGGATTCCTACCTAAACCCTTTAGGTTGTGTTGACATAAAGATATCTTGAATTTGAATGTAGCATTTCCACAGGACTCCGTCTGACCCACATTGTTTGGTTTTGCACGACGTCAACTCATGTCTCACTAAGTGGTAAGAAAACACCAAAACATTCTCATAGTGAAAGTTAAAAACACAAACAAACATGAAATGTACGCTTTGCAGGAGGCGGGCAGAACGGCAGGACGGGATTTGATTGGTTTCATCATTTGGCTCCTGATGGCAGGGATTGGTTGATGTTTTCCCAGGTTTACTCCAGCTGTAGATAGCAGCTTTTTTTTACCTCTTTTTTAAGAACACATCATGTATTGATTACCATCAGGACATAAAGATCATTTTTAACCAGTATAACAAAAAGTGGATCTAAATCTGACTACCAACCCCAGCTTTAAGGATTTTGCATGGTATGTTAAAACTACATGATGTAAAAATGTTTAACCACTTAACATGAATTCATATAATAGAAGCTACATGTTATACTGCTTTTTTGAGTGTAGGAAAGAGAGAACAACAAACAGCTCAGGGCCTGATTACTGCTCAACCCTTTTCTGCCTATTAATGCATGTGTATGTATATAAATATGTATTCCCTTCAGCATGCAGTTTACAAAGAGAGGCGTACCTTCTAGAGGCATCAGTGCACACTGAACAAAGAGAGAGAAGATGAGATGCTGCATAAGCGTTGCATACTTATTGATTTTCTCATTGATGTGTGCGTTCAACACTTGGAAGCCTGGAAAAGATCTTTCACTGCTTTCATACTGTATCTGTTTTACTTATAAATTTCCTGACATGATACTGCTTTATTCCCTAAAGAGCTCTTACAATGGAACGCCTAAAACCTTGAAAAAGTACGCACCTCCCTATTTTCTGTAGCGAAAAGCAATTCCCCCGAAACAGGAGATATGAAATTGTAATTCTGCAGGAGACAAATGGTATGTGGCGCTGCTCTGAATTATAAATGAAAGCAGAAGGGCCTTAGTTCTGCCTTCTTGCCCGAGCGTGATTCAGACAGTCTGGTGTGAGCAGGACACGGGCACATAACAGGTGGAGACACACTAACACACACACTCACACGCTCACACACTCAATCTGTGAGTCCTTCAGATTACAGTTTGCTAGAATCTGTAGATTCTTTACAGCTAGACCTGAAGTTTAGTGTCCCAAAATACTGAGCTAGAACCAGCCTCTGAACTTCACTCAGAAGTTGTGCTTCACGGAAAGAATCCACTTAAGTCCAAGTGAAGAAAAACATGTCCATCCTACTTTAAAGCCCAGATCATTTTGCTATATAGATCATTTCTCCTGACTATTGCAGTTTATTACCCGGCTCTCTTGCTGATATTCCGGCTGTGTAAGATGCTTGATTCTGATTGGTCCAAACCCCTTGACAACAGTTATTAACTTTCACTAACATGATCAACACCAGAGACAAACTGATCACACGTCATGTCAAGTCAATCCACAGAAAAGAGTTCAGACACATTTAGCTTCTGCTTGTTGACACCATAGACCGTAAGGGGAGGGGAAACCGTTAGCTTCCGTTAGCATCAAACAATGTGGCTGAAACGTTAGCTTCGGTTAGCATGCTAAATCAGCAGGCTACAGACGTTTTCATATTGGATCCTGTCCATCAACATGATGAAGGAGCGGAGCAGGTGAGAGAAACTTTAGGTTAGCAATCTCTTTTCTCTTTAAACTTTTTTTTAGTGAGTTTTCCATAGACTTGATCATGATACATTTTGCTTGCAGCATACATTGCTGGTAAACACATATAAAAAAACAAACAAACACATACAACAGCTGCTGCAGTATTTAAGGTTGCCATTCCCCTTCCATGCCCCACCCTATCCCGTCCCAGCCCTCCCTTCAACCCCACATCCCAGATTTAACATTATATGTAAGTAAGCAAAAGGTGAAATAAGATAACTCATTAGCAGAAATATAAATAACAATGATAAATAAGTAAACACAAACAAAAAATATTAATAATAATAACAATAAATGAAAGAAATTGGAATTTGATTTGAAATTGGAAAAGGTAGAAAAAATTAATTAATTAATTAATTAATTCAGAAAGTGACATCCATTCTTCTACTCTGCTGTTCATTTCTATTCAGAGGGACTTGTAAGCTGTCATAATATTTTAAAAAAGAGGATCCAAAGCTTACTAAAATTGTGTAAGGAACCATTTAAGGTATATTTTATTTTTTCAAGTTTAAGAAAATGCAATTAGGTTAGGGATCTCTAGAAAGAAAGTTAAACCATGAGCGGTGGTGATGATAGCAGCAGGGTTCAAAGTTGTGACATTAGTTTCTTTTTAAAGGTGTGTGAACCACAGAGCTCAGAGAAGAAGGAGAGCTGAATGAGGACAGTTTCATGTTCAATCCACCACAACAGGCAGAGAAGAATCCATCACCATGGAACGATCACTGACGAGGAATCACTGGGACTATTTTTAAAAACTGCTAACATAAATCACTTTAAATCAATGAAATAATCTTTAATCAATGTCTTTAAATGGTTTGACAGCCCTAATTACATTTCCTTGTTAGATTTGGGCTGCAAGTGGCATCAGATAATTGCTTAATGAAGAATACTCCCAGCCCTTCCAGTTAGATTATGTTTATTTTAAAGGCTCCACATGTCTTCGGGTGAGGACAGTCTTGCACAATGACATTATCAAGATTTATTAGTAAATGGATTTATAAGTTGATAAAATCAAATCTGTAATAAGACATAGATAAATGAGATCCTTTGGATCTAAAGACATATTTGACCCACTGTAAACCTCTGAGCTTTAGTGAGGCAGTTTTAATCAGTACATTCATCAGTATCACGACTTTAAAAAACACCCTGGCAGCCCTCTCCCCTCTCTGGTTCTGTATGTGTGTGTGTGAGTGTGTGTGTGAGTGTGAGTGTGCAGTAGTGTTCTGTTTTTTGACAGACCGTGTCTCAGCGTCATGGACAGTTGGCCGATTCGTGCTCGGCAGACTGCAGGATGTCCTGGTCTGCTGTGTGTCACTGGTCTGAGGTCAGCGTGAACGTGCCACTGGCAGCATGCTTGGCATCTTCAGCGCTGCAAACTGAGCCCACCAGAGCTCTGACAGTAATGCTTGTATGTGTCAGACTCTGCTTACTCACACCGATGGACCTGAAGATTACACGGTTTCATTTCTACAGACAATCGCACACAGCAAAGGAAGATATGTGGAAGACGACACAGTAGAGGTTTCAAATGAAAATCATGAATGATAGAAACACATCTCAGACACTCCTCAGGAATGTGTGTGTTGAAATGTGACTGTGCTGCCTACACGTGTGTGACTGCTCTCTTCTTTAATAAGCTGACCAGTAAAAGACATTTTAATGTCACTCTGACCTGTGTGTCTGTTTACTGAATGCCCTCTACCCATCTGCCAGTCTCAGTTTGTCTCCCCTTTAACTGCTCACACAGAGGAGAGGAGAGCAGTCAGAGGAGTGCCATAGAAAAGAGTCAACCTTTTAATAGGATAGGAAAATAAATATAGAAATATTAAGAAAATACACTTTGCATAAACATCCAACTTCTTTTTGTGGATTTTTAAAAATGTAAAAATTTGTATTGGATATTTATTTTTATACGATCATATTTAAAACCAGGACTACATGTCCCCTCTAATGCAAGAAAACAAAATCTCAGTTTCAGTTTTTAAACCCAACATTTGAACCATGTTTTTCTTTAATAGGAATTTCTGGAGGTTTTTGTCTAAAGTGCATTATATAAAGTTAGGGACAGTTTCTTTGCAACAGTTTTAATGAAATTATAAATTGATTGAATTTGTTTGAAATTAATATAAAAAAGATAAAATAGTATAAAAATAGTTTAATGCAGGATCCGAAATGTCCCCCCACGAAGAACAAAATGTGAACAGAATTTCCATTTGAAGGTTCAATCAATCATCAATCAATCAATCTTTATTTATATACCGCCAAATCCCAACAAACATTCTCTTCAGACTCTTTCCACACAGAGCAGGTCCAGACTGTACTCTATGTTCTATTATTAACAAACAGAAGTGTCAAAGTGACACATTCATTACTCAAGTAGAAGTATAGATACTAGGGTTTAAAAAGACTTCTGTAGAAGTTGAAGTATCAGATTAAACTTTTTACTCAAGTAAAAGTTTAAAAGTACTGCTTTCAAAACTACTTACAGTATAAAAGTAATGTAAGGGGGAAAAAATGACATTAAGGACAAAAGCTTAGGCTGCGCCACAGGGGCCTATAGTGCACGACCCCACCTTCCAAAACATTTTTTTTTCTAAAGGCTATAATGACTATATGTTATATTAATATGTTAATGTTTAAAAATTTGGGTTGGACCTGTTTCAGCTGCATTCATGCCCACTGAAAATGAACGCATTTTTGTACAATGCAAATACATTAGAGAACATATATGTGTACTACTGAGCATTAACGTGTTTCATGGAGCAGAAGAGATGATGCCTATAAGTATTGTAACAGGCATGTTATCAATTGCCTTTATTGGAATATCAATGTAAATAAATGTGTTATTTTCAACGATGACAAGCCTGAATGAAAACAAGCTGAAGTGAAATAAGACTAACGAGGCTATTTTTATAATGTAAGGTGTAGAAAGTACAGATAATTGCTTGAAAATGTAAGGAGTAGAAGTAAAAAGTCGGCTGAAAAACAATTACTCCAGTGAAGTATAGATACCCAAAATTTCTACTTACTTGACACCTCTGTTAAAAAAGACCCAACATCAAGACAGGATCACATCCAGTCCCCTCTTCCAGACAGGACTCAGTCTGATCTCATCTTAATCCACCATGAGCAGAGCACTTTGCAGCATTTAGCAAGTTACAGTGGCAAGGACAAACTTCCTTTAACAGGCAGAAACCTCCAGCAGGACCAGACTCATGTTAGACACACATCTGCTGAGACTGTGTTGTAGAGAGGGATAGAGGGAGATGAAGAGAGAGAGAGATGATAGAGGTGAGACGGATAGAAGTAGTTGTAGCAGCTGGAGTCTGGCACGTCCACAGCAGCAGAGATCCAGAGGAACCTACGAGACAAGGGAGCTCAGGGACTCCAGAAAGATCTATGGTTAGTTGGACAAACTTCCTTTAAAGGTGACATATCACGCTTTTTCCATCAATATATATTGGTGGACGTCCCCAAAACATGTCTTTAAAGTTTATGCTCAAAAAAACACTTTGAAATCAGATTTTGGTCTGCCTGAAAAACCCTCTTCTTCAGTCCTCCTCAGAACACTCTGTTTTCCTTCTGACCACGCCCCCTCAGGAAGTGGATGTGCCTCGGCTGTCCAGCACGTTGATCTAATGTTTACATGTTGGCTGAATATACACGGCTGCTCAGAGATCACGTTACTTCAACCCTCTGAATCTGATCCAGAATCTGATCCTGACGGAGAGCAGGACCTTTCTGAAGGGTTGGTCACAGATTTAGTGTTTCTTGTTGTTTTATTTATCAGTATGTCGACGTGTGTCTTGGTACACAGCTATGAACATGTAGCTATGTGGCTATGCTAACTAGCGCTAGCACTTATCCATGATAAATAAAAATCATCCACTAGATCTTCAAATCTGCAGACGTGGGGAGTCAAACCGACCTTTGTGTTTATTAACAGCCTACAACTAGCATGCCTCCCTCCTAAGCTCCTTGTTAGCACACATGTGTGCAGGTAATGAAAAATGGAGGAGGAGTTGAGTTGTATTTTATCCAGTCTATGGGCTGAACAAGCTCCGAGCTCTGACTCCGTGACAGACCGGATATTGTTGTGACGTAACAAAAACACGGATGTCTGAAACGGCTTGTTTCACACACATTTACAGAAAGGTGGAAACAGGGGCAGAATGGATTCTTTTCATTCTCGGGGAGTTTGTAGACATGCCAGGGAAACATATTTCAGGTAGAGAACCATTAAAAAGTCAATTTTGCATGATGTGTCACCTTTAACAGGCAGAAACCTCCAGCAGGACCAGACTCATGTTAGACACACATCTGCTGAGACCAAGTTGGGGTCGGAAATTCAGAGGTCTGTTCGCCACATGATAGGTGAATATTTGTACTGAAATAGTCCCTTTATTAATAAAGTACTGCTACTTAAAATATCAATAAATATAAATAAAGTACTGCTTCATTTTCACTGCGCTTCGGTACAGCTGCAGTGTCTTTCTGCTGCTGCACCGCTGTCTGCATGTCGTAGCTCAGTGTGGTTGGGCTCAAACACGCACATGCATGAACGCAATGATATTACTCATTAAAAAAGTCTGAAAGAGTCCAAATTCTTTGTAGTATTTTGGAAATCGAAGCTGTTGAAACATGTGGTTGATGTTTGTCAGATGTATGAAATAATGAACATCAATGGGGGTGAATCCATACGTCATACAAACGAGAGCAGTGAGATCCAGCCGATCATACATCTCATCTCTCTCAGCTGAGTTAACACAGTCCTCTGCTCCGCCACAAGATATACAACTTAGACAAAGCCATACTACACCTGTCTGCAACCCCTCTGTGAGATTGATGCACATGCATTCCTCTTTTCCTCTGCATCCTCAGCCATCACACTCTCCAGTCTGTTAAATCATCCTGAGGTTGTGACTCAGTGGGGCCATTATTGCATTATACTCCTGCTTAATGCAACACTACAATTTTAATGAGTGGTTATATTTAGTAGGAACCATATTTTACCAATTTGCATATTTTAACAGCAACAGCTGGGGAATCTCCTGCCTTCCTCTGGGCTCGCCTGCAGCACATGTCTCATGTGAAGGTGAAAAAAGGTGTCATGAAATGATCTTGTATTTTTGGTGATACACATTCCCATGAATGCATGAATCCATGAATCCAAATGCAGCAGGGGTAGGAGGTATATGATTACTTCCTTTGTCTTTTGCTGTGTCATGAATATTGACCCAGGAAATAAAGCCTCACTGTGCTGTGTTGACCTGGAAGAACTCAAAGGTTTGTGAAGGACATTTATTCTGTGCCATGAACAGCTAGTGAAATGGCAGAACAAGCCTGCTTCATTTAGCCATCTGAACAGAGCCGGTCCTAACCATTTTGGTGCTCTAGGCAAGATTTCAACTGTTGCCCTTTGTATTGTAAACCAGCGGCAACCTACGGCCGCGAGAATTGAAGCCCATGTGGAAGTGTTAAAAACTGCAGTTCTTTGAGGATCTGCTTGAGGCTGGCTCCGGAAGTACCGGAAACCACATACACACCCATTCAAAAAAGCCGATCTTTACAGCAGAAATAAACATGTTTACAGCCTGGTACAAAGTGTAGTGTAGTCTGGATAGCTCATTTCTCGATCGGCACACACTGTACGGGGTGAATTTATTTATAACACAGCAGTTTCGAAGATATTTAGATTACGACTTTTCCATTATGAGACTCACAGCTGACTTGATTGACAGGCAGGAACACCGTAGCTGTTAGCTACGGGCTCAAACCCCGCCTCTTTACCTCACACTCGCTCGACAGAAGTTTGGTTAAAGGTGACATATCATGCAAAATGGACTTTTTAATGGTTCTTTACCTGAAATATGTGTCCCTGGCATGTCTACAAACCCCCCGAAAATGAAAAAAATCCATTCTGCCCCTGTTCTGATTTCTCCACCTTTCTGTAAATGTGTGTGAAACGAGCCGTTTCAGACTTCCGTGTTTTTGTTACGTAACAACAATATCCGGTCTGTCACAGAGTCAGAGCTCGGAGCTTGTTCAGCCCATAGACTGTATAAAATAATACTGAATCCCTCCTCTGTTTTTCATTCCCTGCACAAATGTGTGCTAACAAGGAGCTTAGGAGGGAGGCATGCTAGTTGTAGGCTGTCTTAATAAACACAAAGGTCGGTTTTACTCCCCACGTCTGCAGATTTGAAGATCTAGTGGATGATTTTTATTTATCATGGATAAGTGCTAGCACTAGTTAGCATAGCTACATAGCTACATGTCGTAGCTGTAGCTGTGTACCAAGACACACGTCGACATACTGACAAATAAAACAACAAGTAACACAGAATCTGTGACCAATCCTTCAGAAAAGGTCCCGCTGCCTTTCTGGCAGAGGTCGGTTTTACTCCCCACGTCTGCAGATTTGAAGATCTAGTGGATGATTTTTACTTATCATAGATAAGTGCTAGCGCTAGTTAGCATAGCCACATAGCTACATGTTCGTAGCTGTGTACCAAGACACACGTCTACATACTGATAAATAAAACAACAAGAAACACTAAATCTATGACCAATCGTTCAGAAAGGTCCTGCTGCAGGCGCCTCTCCGTCAGGATCAGATTCTGGATCAGATTCAGAGGGTTGAAGTAATGCTATCTGTGAGCAGACATGTATATTCAGCCAACATGTAAACATTAGATCAACGTGCTGGACAGCCGAGGCACATCCACTTCCTGAGGGGGCGTGGTCAGAGAGAAAACAGAGTGTTCTGAGGAGGACTGAAGAAGAGGGTTTTTCAGGCAGACCAAAATCTGATTTCAAAGTGTTTTTTTGAGCATAAACTTTAAAGACATGTTTTGGGGACCTCTTAGACCAATATATATTGATGAAAAAAGCGTGATATGTCACCTTTAAGTTCAGCATTTCCAATATGGCTGCTACTGACAATCGGCTTCAAAACAGCGCTTCAGAGACAGATGGCGACATCACGGAGACTATGTCCATTATTTATACAGACTATGATTGTAACCAACTCCACCAACAATCACATCACATATACACTTAAAGAAAACTGACATCCAGCTTTATGTTTTACAGGTTTCCTTTGTTTTAAGATAAAAAAATGACCTCTAAAAGAACATTAATAAAATAGTAACACTGATATTTAGCAGGAAAAAATATATACAATTACAAATAACATAATGTAATCATAGTAGTAGAATTTATTCAGTCATTATATAACACTGTGTATACTTATTTTAATAATTTTCAAGTCATTACACTCATTTTCACAGTGCAGACAATTTCAGCAAAGCAACAGTAATGTATGAAGTGATGACTGAAAAGGCAGAAGCAAAATGCTTATTGAAGCCTAGCCTACATTTTCTATCTAATTAAGCTAACAGGTTCCAAAGTGTAAAGAAAAAAACAACAAAACAAAACAAAAACAGTAAATCATGAACACTTAAAGACTTCAAACAATGATCTAAAAACCATTTCTTTATAAGCCAAAAGTGAATCAAAGGCTTTTAAATTCATACTGGCATCACTCCACAATTTCACCCCAAATTTTAGTAGATAAAATAATTTTATTTTTCCTATTATTTTCCTATTTTCTTCCTCACACATTTAGGGTGCAAGCTATGGACGGATGGGGCCCCTAGCATTTGCCTATACTGCCTATGCCACGCGCCGGCCCTGCGTTTGAGGTTACGCAAAGAGTAACCGACACAAGCTTTTTACATTAGTAGGCCAGTAGTTGATGTGTGGAAAAAACTGCAGGCAGACTTTGCTAGTCAGACTACCAAACAATAGCAAAAGATGTTTGACCATCATTAAATCTCTTTTTAAAGCAACATAACTTGACGGACACCTGTCACATTGACAAACAACCTTACAAACAGCTTTACCTTCATGCACCTTGTGTGCAGGTTCTTTTGTTTACAAAGTTTGACAGGTTCAGGTGAAGATTTATGCAGATCTCTTCAGGGTCTGGGTGGATAGTGAATGGCTCTGCAGGGAGTGTTAAGAACACACAAAGTGTGCAATGAATTAGCATGCCGTGCATAAATAAAATGCTAATGTTTGCAAGCTAATGAGCCCCACTGAAATGTGTCATTCCTGAGAGTCACTTGTGGTCTCAAACTTTAAATATAATCTCATATGTTTAACGCTGCATTTGGCCATAGAAGAACATCTGATTATTTATATCGATGTTAATATATGTGGTTCTTGGTCTTCTGATTTTCCCCAATCATCCTTTATTTAGCCGTGGGGGTGTTATTGTGATACAATAAAACACAGCTCCTCATGTGAGAACCTCTGCAACACAGGGTCACTTCTCAAGGAGGACTTTTAATGAGTCCTTGAAACCTGAGCAGCAGTACAGTTTAAAAAGTTTTAAGGTAAGCTTGGATGTAACCTGGCGGATTTTCTTGTTGTGCATTTTAAACATCTGTTGGAATTATTCACCCATATTTTGAGAGTGCTTGGGAAAAAACACATGAATAATTCAACAGCACAGGGTGGCTGTGGTTGGCCTAATGAGATTTTTGGGGGAGATTGTGCTCACTGACTCATCCTGGGCGAACGGAGAGTAAAAGAAGGAGGGTGTGAAGGTGAGCAAGAAAGAGGTGTTTAGGATTGCGCCCTGAGTCTTAGCTGTAATTCCAGGGAAATTCAAGGGGCTAAATGTAATTATGGTGCTGTAGACACAGGGAGCTGGGGATGAAGCACGGGCCACATGGTATTATCCAAAGTTATCCAGAGAGTCTTTTCAAATACTGAGGGCTCTACTACAGCTTTACTGCAGAGATGTAAAAACATGGTAAAGCTGATTTACATGCCCAGAGCTCAAGAGATGTGAGGATGTAACTGCTGGAAAAATACACAATCACTTCTTGCACTGATTTGCTTGTTTTTTTTAAACAGAACTGTAAGCAGAAGTACGAGTGAAGGAGTCAAAGGAGCTTTAAAAAAGTACAATATCAATGAGTGATCTCCAGTGCACCAAAAAGATCTCCAAAAGCAACAAATGAACAAACACATATATAAAAATAAAAAACTCTTGGATGTTAATATGCAACGTGGACTAAACTTTCAAACGTTCACCTTTTAGTTGTCTTGGAGTTCCAGTCATGTGTTATGTAGCGCAGCCCTCTGCCACTAGCCGTAGCTCTGCCATAAAGCTCTGCTACCTGGATGTAATCAGGCACAGATGACAGATGACATCTTGTAGTGCAGCGCAGTTTGGAAGTATTTGATCCAGAAAATGGAGACAAACTTGTATGTAGGCAGCGTCCGGTTAACTGAACTGGACCAACGTGTAGCACGCACAGGCATGTGGACGTCAACCTGCAGGGAGGACCAAAGGCTGGTGATACCAGCTCTGCTAGCATGAGCCACACTTAACAAAACAATTTGACATCTCTGACGGGCAGACTATGTTACCCCTTTTCCACCGAGGCAGTTTCAGGGCCAGTTCTGAGCTGGGGCTCAATTAAGAACCAGTTTTTTTTATTTCGACCGGCTAGGAAAACAGGTTCCAGAGCAGCACCAACTCTTTACTGGTCTAGAACCGCAAACCGCTTACGACAGGGGCAAGGGGCGGGGGGGTGAGGGATGAAGTCGCCGACTACCAGTTAAAAGTTTAGACACACCTTCTCATTCAACGGTTTTTATTTATTTACATTTTTTCAACATTGTAGATTAATACTGAAGACATCAAAACTATAAAATAATCTGGTTTTGCCATAATCTGGATTACAACAGTAGTCAAATAGGGCTATCCATTGTGTACTAACCCTACCTCTTAACAACACAACTGATGGTCTCAAACACATTAAGAAGGGAAGTCATTCTACAAATGAACTCTTGACAAGGCTCATGTTCATTAGAAACCATTCCAGGAGACCACTTCATGAAGCAGACTGAGAGAATACCAAGAGTGTGCAAAGCTGTCATGAAGGAAAAAGGGGGCTACTTTACAGAATCTAAAATATAAAACAGATTCTGCTTTGTTTAACACTTTTTTGTTCCTTCAATAATTCCATATATGTTCTTTCATAGTTTGATGTCTTCAGTATTAATCTACAGTGTTTACAATCATTACAATAAATACAAACCCTTGAATGAGAAGGTGTTTTTAAACTTTTGACTGGTAGTGTAAAGCACCACAAGTAGCACAGAAGTTTTGGTAAAGTTGGATAAGTTCCCTCGTGTGATTACGAAAAAGCCAGCAAGCATGCTACATTGTCCGCCATTGTTGTTAGTGTGAGGGAATGTTTGTACTAGTGCTGCTGGGAAAAGCGGTCACTTGGAAGTGACGTCATGACGTGGCTCTTCCATGGGCTCGAGCGGGTGGAAAAACAAACCGGTGCTGAATTGGTTTGCAAGTTCAACCAGCTCCGAACCAGCACGGAACTACAATCAGGTTTGTGTTGGTCGAAAAGAGGTATCTGATACAAATAATAATAATAACTGATATTTATAGAGCGCCTTTTCAAGAAACCCAAGGTTGCTTCACAGGGTCAGGTAGGGGGTCTGGGGGGTAGGTGGTGATATCTAATGGGGAAAGGCCTTATGGAAAAGGTGCGTTTTGATTGCTTTCTTAAAACTGTCCAGGGTTGGGGCGCTGTTCAGCTGATGTCTGAGTAGTTGCTTATAGTGGTTGGAAGGTGATAGAGAGAGATGGATGGAGACAAATAATGCATATTATCAGACCATGATCATGATCTGTCCTTCCACCCACCGTTATGTGGAATATAAGATCTATCTACGATAAGGTGGATGAGCTAACCCAGCACCAGAGGGAATACTGGCAGAGTAGCATCATGCTAACAGAGCTAACACCGGACACGAATGCCACATTGGAAGGATTTCACCTGCTTTGGGCGGACAGGATACAGGAGAACAAGACTGAACACACTGGTGAAGAAGGCCAGCTCAGTCCTGGACCCTGTGGAGGTGGTGGCTGACAGGAGGATTATGGCCAATCTGTCTTCTTTGATGAACATTTCTTTTTTTAGATATATATTCTGATAGATTAGATATATATTGACATAGAGTGGTCTAGACCTCCTATGTTTGTAAAAGCGTCTTGAGATAACGTTTGTTGTGATTTGGCGCTATACAAATAAAGATTGATTGATTGATTGATTGATTGATGTAACTATAACTATCTACTTGTTGAATTCCATCAAACCATTGCCCCTGGCTTTACCATTGGATCACTTGGTGGGTTTATTTTTTACCTCGAAAACTGTCTGGTGATATAACAAACACTCACAGCTGTTGCAGAAATATTCTGCTCTTGCAAATTGACTCTCAGCTCAAGAAATGCACTTTTCCTCCTCCTTTCTTCACTGTAGCTAATTACGTCCTGCTGCATTTATGCAACAGCTCCAGCACAGAAGTACAAAGTAAAATGTCTGGAGAAAGAAAGAGTAGTTATGTTAGATGCAAGCGGATTTGGTTGGCTACCCTGATACAAAGGTTTACAGAGAAACAGTGAAAAATCCAGCATTTTATAATCTGCTAGAAAAAAAAAGATCAATATAAACCTGCGTCCACTCAAACATGTCAAATTATACACTGTTACAGAATGAACTTCAGATTGGTATAAAAATAGTTTTACATACTCCAGTTACATTTGTATTTGTGCAGTGCAGTTAAAGGTGACATATCACACTTTTTCCATCAACATATGTTGGTCTAAGAGGTCCCCAAAACATGTCTTTAAAGTTTATGCTCAAAAAAACACTTTGAAATCAGATTTTGGCATGCCTGAAAAACCCTCTTCTTCAGCCCTCCTCAGAACACTCTGTTTTCTCTCTGATCACGCCCCCTCAGGAAGTGGATGTGCCTCGGCTCTCCAGCACGTTGATCTAATGTTTACATGTTGGCTGAATATACACGGCTGCTCAGAGATCACGTTACTTCAACCCTCTGAATCTGATCCTGACGGAGAGGCACCTGCAGCAGGACCTTTCTGAAGGATTGGTCACAGATTTAGTGTTTCTTGTTGTTTTATTTGTCAGTATGTCGACGTGTGTCTTGGTACACAGCTACAGCTACAGCTATGAACATGTAGCTATGTGGCTATGCTAATTAGCGCTAGCACTTATCCATGACAAATAGAAATCATCCACTAGATCTTCAAATCTGCAGACGTGGGGAGTAAAACCGACCTCTACCAGAAAGGCAGCGGGACCTTTTCTGAAGGATTGGTCACAGATTCTGTGTTTCTTGTTGTTTTATTTGTCAGTATGTCGACATGTGTCTTGGTACACAGCTACAGCTGCGACATGTAGCTATGTAGCTATGCTAACTAGCACTAGCACTTATCCATGATAAATAAAAATCATCCACTAGATCTTCAAATCTGCAGACATGGGGAGTAAAACCAACCTTTGTGTTTATTAAGACAGCCTACAACTAGCATGCCTCCCCCCTAAGCTCCTTGTTAGCACACACATTTGTGCAGGTAATGAAAAACGGAGGAGGGATTCAGTATTATTTTATACAGTCTATGGGCTGAACAAGCTCCGAGCTCTGACTCCGTGACAGACCGGATATTGTTGTTACGTAACAAAAACACTGAAGTCTGAAACGGCTGGTTTCACACACATTTACAGAAAGGTGGAGAAATCAGAACAGGGGCAGAATGGATTTTTTTCATTCTCGGGGGGTTTGTAGACATGCCAGGGACACATATTTCAGGTAGAGAACCATTAAAAAGTCCATTTTGCATGATATGTCACCTTTAAGGCAACACTTGGCATGCAGCATACCTAGGATTAAAAAGGGTTCATGCCACTCACGGCTAATCACATGCATCGCCACCTGTGCTCTTCTGGCCGTGACATGGCTGGTTAGTAAATGGTCAGAGCGAAGAAGCTCCTCCCAAGAGAAAGCTAATATTCCAATTTCTGTTAACACCACTTTAAAAAATTCAATCAACTTTTACACTTTATCCCATCATGCTCTCCCCATAGCTGCAGATTTGTGGCAGCATTTAATCAAGGTAACTAGATTAATCTGGTGTACGTACTCCCATGTCGACGAGGCAGTCACTTACATTAGACTGCAGATGGAAACAGCACCTGTCAGCTCTATAGTAAGGTAATCTCTTAAAGGGGAAACCCTGCTGATCTGGGGAGAGGTGAGAAGAAACTTAAAATCCTAAAAGTACATTTGAAATATTAGAAATAATTCTGCAGGACTCCTCAACATTATGTGTTGACTGCAAAGCGTGGCAGAAATAGCTTCGCACATGACTCTGGTTCAGTGTGACAGTGTGCTTTCTGACAAGCTCAGAGCTGACAGGCAGCAGAAGGTGCAAAGCATTCTCCATTTGACAGCAAAGTGGCAGAGTGTTAATCACTTGGGCATTTCCTAGCAGCAGCAGGGTCCATGTTATAAGTCCTCCATATAAAATCTTTATTTTGTGATGTTTCTTTACTGCTGGATAGTACAAACAAAAAGTGAAAATCTGTTGAATGTAAGTGAGCTTCTGTCCATCATAACACCTTCCATTGAAACATCTTAGGTTCGATACCTCAACAATTTCCTGCATGTCCTCCCCCACTCTCTACTCCCCACATCTCCTGTCTCTCAGCTGTCCTGTCCAATAAAGGCGAAGACGGCCCAAAAATATAACTTTCAAAATAAAAACATTGCAGCCAATGTGCTGACAGTTATAGCTACTCAAACTTATTTATGTGATTTTATTCATTTAATAAATACTGGAAGCTTCACTCTCCGCCCCCTGACCCAGTCACAAAACTTGTTTTTGCTTTCTGTCTAAAAATGTGAAAGAAGAGTTTTAGATACGTTGCTCCTGCAGCCTAGAGCCTGCTGCAGGAGAGTTTGGGTTTGAGGGAGCCGGTCTCTTTGAATGTTTTAAAAAGCAGACTGAAGGCATTGGAGGAGGATGCATCAGCTTGTGGAAGCTTTGACTGATGACTTCCTGTTGTTTGATCCATGATATGTTGTCATGTTTTAGAATCTTGTGTTGTTTGTCTGTAACTTTGTTAGAACGTGCTGCTGCTGATCTCAGCCAGGACACACTTGTAAAAGAGATTCTTAATCTTAATGAGGTTTTCCTGGTTAGATACATTTAAAGAGATAAACTTACTGTGTAGGTGTCAAGTCATTCAGAAGACTGAGTGCTTCAAACTCAGAAGCTGTACCAGATATTTGACTGTTTCTAATTTATTGAGCAAGCTTGTTTTCCCTGATCATTTGTTTCAGTTGATTTCATATTATTCTGATACTGCCAGCTATTTTTGTATTTTTTTGCCACAGGTGGTTACAGGTTACTGCTGATTTCTGGTTGGAGTGTTTTTAGTTAAATGAATCAGTGACATATCAGTCCCTCCAGGAAGTTGCGATTTCGCGATCGCAACTATCAACGCAAATTCAACCAATCAGCGCGATTTTTTTGCGGCCCTGCAATTTTTTACAATCACCGCAACTTTCCCGCAAATTTGACCAATTACCTAAATCTCAGCCCCTGTACGTCATCGGTTTTGTCATCAATTTGACTTCCTTGGAACATAAACATAAGTCCTCACTTGATCGGCACTTGTCAACAACAAAACACGCACAGAGAACGGGTGAAGAGAGAGGACAGCAGGCAGGACAAGTGACCATGACAACGTTATTATTTATAGATTGAGGGGCTCAGTGTTAGCTTGGTCTCTACCTGCAGCAGGTGTGCTTTATGAACCAGCTCTCCTCACCTCCATGCATCTGTCTCATCTTCATTGAGGATTTTTACCCCCGGTGTGCGTTAGTGACAAAGACACAACCGGGGGACGTCTGTTTAATATTTGATGTTTGACGTTGTTGCCGTGGTTATCGTAAAAAGCTCTGCATCTACAGCTTGATTTAATCCAGTTTGGTGAAACATCAGACACATTCAGTAAGTTTTGATCAACTCCTTGTCATCAAAGATGCAGATTCATTTCAGAGTGCCGTGAACTGACTGTGCATCAGTCGCTGCGAGGTGCATTCAGGGACCGTCGTAAATGTGCAATACAGTCCTTTCATGGCATTTTTCTGTGAATCAAGAGAATCAAAATACAGTCAGTGGCCACATCAAGAATGTTTTCTAAAAACAACTGTAATTTAGCATATTTACTTAACCCTGAGATGTTATTGGGGGAAAAAAGCAAAAAAAAAACAATCGCAACTTTCATCGCAATTTTTTCAAAAAGCTGTCGCAAATTCAGGCTTTTTGGGACGCAACAATAACAAACAAATCCAGCGAAATCCTGGAGGGACTGACATATGATCAGTCACGGCTTTTCATTAACAAATTCATGTTATGCTGATTGTCCTCATGGCCAACTTCTGAAAGTGCTTGTGTTTGCAGAATCTTTGGCCATCACAAACTCAATCAGACTTTATTTGTGAAGCGCTTTTCATACAATGACATTGTAACACAAAGTGCTGTACATAAAAACACCTAAAAATAGAATAAGTAATAATAAAAAAAAGCCACAACCCCAAAACCCACCCCACAATCCTAAGGCTAAGAACACAATTGATGCAACTTTATTTTATTTGTATAGCGCATTTCATACACGAGGGCAACTCAATGTGCTTTACATTAAAACATTAAAAGCATTGGAAACATTCAGACAAGAGCACAATTAAAATGACAAATATAATAAAACAGAAAAGATAAGGAAAATTAGAAATATATTAAAAATGACATTACATTTTTAATTTAAAGTGGGTTAAAATAATCTAAGATAGGAAGGCAGTGTCAAATAAAAAAGTCTTAGTCTTTGATTTAAAAGAGGTGAGAGTTGGAGCAGACTTGCAGCTTTCAGGGAGTGTGTTCCAGATATGTGGTGCATAATGACTAAACGCTGCTTCACCGTGTTTCCTTCTGACTCTTGGGACTGAAAGCAGACCAGTACCTGATGACCTCAGAGGTCCAGATGGTTCATACAGTAGCAGCAGATCAGCAATGTATTTTGGGCCTAAACCATTCAGGTCTTTATAAACCATCAGCAGGATTTTAAAGTCTATTCTCTGACAGACAGGAAGCCAGTGTAAGGATCTAAGAACTGGAGTGATGTGGTCTACTTTGTTGGTCCTTGTTAGGACTCGAGCAGCAGCATTCTGGATGAGCTGCAGCCGTCTGATGGACTTTTTAGGGAGTCCTGTAAAGACCCCGTTACAGTAGTCTAGTCTGCTAAAGATAAATGCATGGAGGAGTTTTTCTGCATCCTGCTGAGACATAAGTCCTTTAATCCTTGATATATTCTTAAGGTGATAGTAGGCGGACTTTGTAATGGTCTTAATGTGGCTGCTGAAATTAAGGTCTGAGTCTATGATTACACCAAGGTTTCTGGCTTGGTTTGAACATTTCATCATTGCAGATTGGAGCTGAGCAGTAACCTTTAACCTTTCTTCCTTGGCTCAAAAAACATTGATGCAATGATAATAGTAATAATAATAAAAATACAATAAATACAAATTAAAAAATAAATAAATAAGTTGTAGGAATGAACTGAGGAAACGCTGTCAGATATCTTAATGAGGAAACACTGGAGGAAACATAAGATGTTAAAACTCAACACAGGAAGTTAAACTCACCAAAATAAAATACATTTCTAAGATTATAAAACACTAAAATATTAAACCCTCAAAAGAAAATAAGATGCTATACTTAAAATGAATAAATAAATGAATAAAATAAAATGACAATGACTAAAATTTGAACTAAATAAATAAATAAATAAAGTAAGGTGAAATAAAACTCAGTTTAAAGTGAGACTAAAAGGTCGGTCTTGAGTTTGCTTTTAAAACTGTTTATACTCTGTGCAGTTCTTAAGTGTAAAAATGGAGTGATGTAATCTTTCCTATTGCTATAATAGGTAGGTTGAACTGTTATCCTTAGCTTTCTAAACATGCTTCATTGATCATAAATATTAGCAGCACAGAGCAGCATTAGTGTGAGCATCTTTTCTCCACAGAGACTCTCCAGTCCTCATTTATCTGCAGACCTCCTGCTCCGCTGAACCTTTAGTCTCTGCTCGTCCTCTGGTTTAGGCGTAATTAAAAACTCTATATGCACTTTCACTCTCCGCTAATAGCCCTGGGATTGTGGGGCCACTCAAGCATCCACACACAAACGTCAGGTAGCACACTATCAGTGTTTTTATTCACAGTGTTTGATGCTCAGTTTCCTCCTCACAGCCCTGTGACACAGATGCTCTGTCTTCCATTACATTTGACTCAAATACTCTGATCTCGTTAGGTTTTCATTTTCTTGACATATTCATTCTTTCATTGATCGAGTAATAAGAGTCCTTCCTCTGTCCTTCGTTCAGTTATTACATATTACAAGTATTTATCTAGGCTCTGCGGTTTGAGTGTCTGCACTGACTCCTGGATCTGAATCCCTCAAAAGACAAGGGTTAACGAGCACTTTGCGATGACAGCTACACAATTTGTAAGTTATGTATTGGTCTCTATGAAAGACAAAATATTCTGCTGCGCTTTCTGTTCTTTGGTTAGAATCCGATATGATTGTACGTCTGTGAGTGCGTGTGAATGTGTACTAGCATGGGACTCATAACATCAACTCCTCTTTGGAAATGAATGTAAGAGGATCAACATTAACCAAACTCATTATGCTCCCCTATGCACTCCTCATTCTAAATGATATTAGATTTATATTTACTGGTCAGAGATACATACTAAAGTCATTTTGATATGAGAGTGCTGCCATGGGAAATATGGAGACGATACTGCAACACTTTTGTCTTGACTTTGTTGGAGGGAACTGGGTAAGGACATTACTACTGGGGCACTCAGGGACCTTCAAGGAGGCCAGCTCAGGGACAAGTGTGTAGGGAGTTTCTGAATCACTACACCCTGTTATACACTGACATAGCACATTGAAATGAGGCGGGTAGTACCTCAGTCATGACCTAAATCTTGAGTTCATGTTTTTATAGTAAAGCTAATGGAGCAGCAGATGTTCAGTGGTAAGGTAGGTCGCCTCTCAATCGTAAGGTCAGGGGTCCTGCTGTCCAAATGCCAAAGTGTCCTTGGGCAAGACACTTGATCCTGAACCTCCCCCTGTGCTGTGCAATCAATGTGTGAATGGGATTAGTTAATACCAAGCGGCAACCTCTGGTCTAAAAATATGAGTCCAATGCGGGAGTGCTAAGAACTGCAGTTCATCGAGGATCCGCTTGAGGCTGGCTCCAGAAGTACTGGAAACCACATACACACCAATTCAAAGAAGACGATCTTTACAGCAGAAATAAACATGTTTTTTTTTTGTTTTTTTTATTACACAAAATTATAATACAACAACACAACTCTGACTGGACAAGGTCTAAACATACAAACAAATATACATACAAACAAATAAACTTGATAACCTACAACAGGACAAGACATGGGAGCAAGGGGTGGAGCGTAAATATTGTTCAGTGTATAGATAAAGAAAATTGAAAAATAAATAAATAAATAAAATGTATACATTCATGTTCATTCAAGAATTCATGGGGTTTAAAACTCAGGTCAAGTATCAATAGGAGCCATCAAGGTCTTTTATCCATCACTGATAAAATAAAATTCAAAGAGCCTCTGTGGCCACTGCCTGGATCTACAAGTGCTGATGCTGCTTGCTCCATAGATATCAGTTCTAAATAATCTTTAAGCCAGCTGTCTATATCAAAACATTTTGCCTTTCTTACCTTCCAATTCATTCAAATTGTCCGTTTTACAGATAGAAATGCTAACGTGATCAAGTGTTGTAATTCTGTGGATGTTATTCCATCTATCTTGTTTCCCAGTAGGGCCACTGTAGGACATAATGATATATTAACATCAAATATTTTGCACAAAAAATAAAGAAGAAGAAATAAACATGTTTACTGCCTGGTTCAAAAAAACAGTTTAGTCTGGATATCTCATATTTTTCTAACGCTGCAATTTCAAAGATATTAAGGTTACAAGTCTTCCATTATGAGAGGCACAGCTGACTTAATTGAAAGGTGGGAACACTGTAGCTGTTGGCGAGGAAACACAAAGCCCGCCTCTTTACATCACACTCACTCGACAGGAGTTATGTTGAGTTCAACATTTCCAATAAGGCTGCCGCCGACGATTGGCCTCAAAACAGGGCTTCAAAAACAGAAGGTTCGAAGCCGGCACTCAATTGACAACGTTTTTTTTTGTTTTTCGACTGCGAGTGAACCGGCTCCCGGCCAGGGCAAAAAACGGTTCCAGAGCGGCTCCAACTTTTTGCTGGTCTGGAACCGCGAACCGATTACGTCAGGGGCGGGGGCGGGGTTTACCGTGTTCAAAAACTCAAACCAAACATGTTTCCTCCATTGTCCTGCAGCCAAAAAATAAGAGACTAATGGATTCCAAGACAAAGCAGTGGTCGGCTGAGGAGACAAGCTGCCTTTGTCCGCTATCGTTGTTGTCTTGAGGGAAAGTTTGAGCTAGCGCTGCTGGGAAAAGTGGTCACGTAAATCTGACGTCATGATGTGCCTCTTCCACGGGCTGAAGCGGGTGGAAAAACAAACGGGTGCAGTGTTCATTCACGAGTTTAACCAGCTCTAAACCAGCACGAGCACCAGCCCTGAATTACAACCCAGTTTGCGTTGGTGGAAAAGAAGTATTAATGTTTATTTTTGGAAAATTCTGATTATTCATTTTTCTTCATTCTTATTCGGACAAATAGTTTACAAAACACCATAGAGTACAACAACAAAACAAAAACAAAAACAAAAACAAAGAACAAAAAAAACAAAACCATGCCATGACAAGGAGAGATGCACCCACAATCTTCAATGTAACATACACATACATACATACATACATATCTTCCCCTTACACTTTACTCACACATCTACAGGTGGCTGATATTTGAACACAGATGAAGTACGAGTACCAATAAGTTAAACATTGTATTGACCGGACTCTAGATAGGCCATCCAGGGGTCCCAGGTCTTGTGAAACAGCTTAAAGGGTTTTGTGAGCCTAGCCATTACAGCTGCCAAGAAATGTATTACATCTAAGTGGAATCATGTAGACCCTCCAAACATTATTCAATGGATTAATGAGGTCAGTTCATGTGCTCCTTTGGAGAAAATCACCTGTTCCATCAGAGGTAGCCCACAAAGTATTAATGTTTAGCCCTGAAAGTGGCACAGACGTAGAAATGGTAACAACTTTGGTTTGATCTATCGTTACATCAAATACTTTGCTCCAGACTGAAATGTCTACACAGCGTCTTTGATGCATCACCTTTGGATTTTTAAACATCCATTTGTGCTTCACTGATCATACATCCCATCATGTTGAAATTTGTGGTTCAGCTTGAAAAGCATAGATCTATATCGCTGATACCCTAAGCTTCAGAGAACACCACCATTGAATCAATGGTATGCAAATCTCTTCGACTTCATGTGCACCAGCATGCAGAACATGGTTCATATGTTCCCCTCTACCCATCAACCCGTTGACATTGTACTTGCAGAAGCTTTGTAATCACCATGCTGATGCTAACATTTCATTCTGAGGAATTGTTTGTGTTTTGTTGGTTGAATTGTTTTATCCAACACTCTCCAAACAATACCCAGTAAGATACTAAGTTATTCCCAAAGACAGCTACACTGTAATTTATTTTCCACCATCTGCCATCTCAGCCAATGCAATCAAAATCCTCAGGCAAACAAGTCAATATGCTGTATATCACCCAGTATCACAAATCACAAAACGCCCCAAGGGGATGGAGATGCTCGGTGTAAATACAACATCCTCCATCCTTGGATTCACTGTTCTGAGGACGACCGGCTGCACAAAGTTTTTATCTAAGAGCCCTCCTGCAGTTACACCTGGCATGTTTCTATCACCTTCAGTACGTACGTCTTTTCAGTGCAGCATACTACGGTATGTGATCAAAGGCTGCTATCACTGTCATCATGTCACACTCTATTTTAGTGTTATACGCCAAGTTGTAAAGGTCCAGGCTGTTGTTGTTCTTGTTGCATGTACCCGGGTACCTCCCAGTGGGGTACAGGTGACATGTTGCTGTAGCATGATAATGTGGTTCACCGTGTGCCACCAGAACAATAGCGGGATGTCATTTCACTCTCAGTGACTGGAAGTTGAACCAGACTAATTGCTACATCTTGTCAGAGGTGTGAACTTTGCATTTTTCCTGGCGCTAATTAATTTTGAATAACCTTTCTATACACTATCTTTTTACCCAACATCCCTCTGGAGTGATTCCTCTGTTGCAGGTTTTGGCAGTGTTGCCTGTAGGCCTAACTGTTGAAATAATGATACCAGCAAAGTCATGTTTTTGTACAAATGGTATATTATTTATGACCAGGGCTCCGTCTTGGAATTATTAGTAGAAGAAAATCCCTGTTGTAGGACTTCTGTGGTAAACAGGGGCGAGTATGAGGAGTCTACTGTACACAGATGAGTTTTAGAGCTGGATAAGTCTGAGGGAGGGAAATGTTGACTGGAAGAGAGCGTGCTCAACGAAGACAGTAACATTCTGGCGTGAGCAGCCTTGCCCTCAGGAACTTTGCAGAGCAGTAAACATATTTGTCTTTTGAAACAACAGGAAGTAGCTTTGGTTTACGGATACGCATTTCAAGCCAAAATACTATTCGATAATCATTGGCATCTATTCGATGATTATTCAAATTATCCCCCTATACACACACACCACACAGACATACATACACACACACACATACACACACACACACACACACACACTTGTCCCATTAATGGCCTGTTTGTGTGGCAGTCTTGTTAACCAACAGCAGGACGAGGAGATATCCAGATCATAAATACATAGAGAAAATGTTTGATGAGGTAAAAAATCAAATGAGTAGACAGGTCAGTCTCATAAAGACCTAATACAGTTGATCTTTTTGCAACTAGTGAAGTCTTCTGTGCTTTTTTAAGGTTATCCTGCAATGAGCTCTCTAAGCTAACTAGCCAGCCTCAGGTACAGTCAGTCGCAGCTCAGTGTCACTAATGCAAAGTTATCTGACCATCAGATCAGGGTCCATAAGCAGAAAATGTAGATACCTGAAACATGGAAACTTTAAAGCTAAGGTTGGTAGTCATGGAAAACTAGCATGAATTTGAATATAGCATTTCCTCAAGACTCCGTCTAACCCCTCCCCCCCTCCCCTCGGTGCTCCTCCAAAACGACGCCCCCGCTCACATGCACGAGCGCCGCTGATTCACGACCATATGATGGTGACTGATCCAAACCGGTCCTCAGCACATGGTTTGTGTTTTGCACTACGTCAACTCATGTCTCACTCAGCGGTAAGAAAACACCAAAACATTCTCATAGTGAAAGTTAAAAACACAAACAAACATGAAATGTACGCTCTGCAGGAGGCGGGCAGAACGGCAGGACAGGATTTGATTGGTTTCATCATTTGGCTCCTGATGGCAGGGATTGGTTGGTGTTTTCCCAGGTTTACTCCAGCTGTAGATAGCAGCTTTTTTTTACCTCTTTTTTAAGAACACATTATGTATTGATTACCATCAGGACATAAAGATCATTTTAACCAGTATAACAAAAAGTGGATCTAAATGTGACTACCAACCCTAGCTTTAAGTCTGAAGGTCTGTAAAGAAAAATGTCAACAAAACATTCTGCTTTTCTCACTGGCAGTCATTTAATCAACTTCCAGTGTTAAAAAACGAAGCCAATGCAGAAATGCAACAAATTGTAGTTCCTCCAGTGTCCACTAAGGTCAAAAGCCAAGGAATCCCCTCCTCCCATGTTAAAATGCAGCAGATATAAACATGCTTACATCAGTACCAGAAGGGTTTTGATCAATAGCTAATTTATGTATTCATGACAACTGTACAGAGTTTTTTTTTCATTATTAACCACCTTTTTGGTTCATAAGGTAAGAGACCTGTGCATACATCTGCATAATAAAGAGCTAGGTGGTGAGCTGTAGCGCTTTGAAGCTGTTTGCCAGAAGGCTCAGCTTGATCTCTTTGCCTTTAGATAGACTGATCAAAAGTTAGTCAGAGTCAGATTCCATAATGTGGAGACCACCAATGTTTGGCTTCGTGAGAGGCCAATGGGTGACATCATTCTGCCAAAGTGACCCTGATCGCCGGGGGAAGAGGGCATGGTTTTATCCAAAGCTGATAAAAGCGATGCAGTGAAAATACCTCTGACTCATAGTACACCTTACTTTGCTGACTCCTGCCCAGGTTTTGTTACAAATGTCTGACTACTTATCAATTATTCATCTTGCATCTAAATGTCGGGCACAGAAGAGGGTACTGTTATTGTGTAACTTTAAATAGTTCCAGTGAAGAAGGCGTGATTACTCAAACACCACCAGACGTTTCTCAGGGTGAGCTATACAAGTTAGCAACACGCCATCATCACCTGTCACTTTGCATCTTGTGCTAAGTTGAGGCTCACACCATGATGGGGCTGATGATGATGATGGTAATCACAGCTCATAACCAGAGGCAACTGCAGCTTATTTTAGAAACAGCACTTTATATTTAGACAGAGCGGACTGTGTCAGCGTTTACAGCGTCGAGCCACCTTCTCTCTTTTCTCACCTCATTAATTTCTTCATTTATTCAGTGAACTACTTCTGATTTCATTCCTGTCTCACTCATTCATCATACTGCCCCACCCTCTGTGTCTCTCCCTGGTTGAACAGGAGTCCCAGGTATCAGTCATCATTAATGACTAAACGAGAAGCTCATTCATCTGCAGCTCCTGCAGGTCCAGAGGTAAATCTGTGTATCTTGTCTCCTCCTGGAGCGCTCTCTTTGCTGAGCGCTCACATGCCTGCAGAAACAGCAGATTTGGGTAAATACTGTGACTGTTTATTTTTTGATACACTTCAGTAGGAAGCAAAGAATACACCGCCTGGTTTTCCCAATATGTTTATTTAGGACTCTTTTACCTTCAGCAACAGCAGCAGCAGCATCCTCCAGGATTTATTTTTGGTCTCATCTCTGTAGAATGGTAAACTTGGATTTTGGCCTGTAGGTCAGCAGTTTAACACCAAGGATATGAAGGCAGAGTCTTGGCAGAGGAAGTGAGTCACTCACAAACATGTTGAAATGTGGAAAATACTTTGTATACACACTGAGTGCTATAAGATATTTGTGGTACCATTTTCAAGAGACCTGTTTCTATGACAAGTTTGATTTAATTTGATTTCTTTATTTCAATCATGTCAAAGTAAAATAGAAAACAAAAACATACAAGTAAAAAAAAGAAATAGTTATGCAAAAAAAAAAAAAATCGATCATTTCCCTTAGCAAGCACTGAAACATTTTACTTTCCATGTGGGAAAAGGAGTAGGAAGAAGTTAAACCAATCTAATCCTTCCCCTTTATTCACTATTTCCTGGCATTATATGAGAGCATTCCCACAAAACAAATCTTCATAATCTTCATGCTTACACCTACAATCAAAAGCAAACCCCTCATGATTTAAACACTTGTCTTCCTCCTTGTACCTCATGAAAATTATTTATTTATACCTCTTCTTGAACAGGATTATGTTTCATAATTGCTGTAGCTCCATGTTGAGTCTGTTCCACAGTTTTACTCCACAGATTGAAATACAAAAACTTCTCCTTGTGGTCCGAACATTCACCATCTTTAATCTTAACTTCCCTCTGAAGTTATAACTCCCCTCTCTTTCAAAAAACAATCTTTAAGTATTTCCTGGCGGGAGATTTTTTTCTTGCCTGATACACAATTTGTGCAGTTTTAAAATCCACAAGGTCAAATTATTTCAATATTTTGGATTTGAGGAACGGTGAATTTGTGTGTTCGCAGAAATCCGCATTGTGAACTATTCTGATGGCTCTTTTCTGTAGGACTGACAGTGGTTGAAGTGAGCTTTTATAAGTGTTTCCACAAACCTCAGTGCAGTAACTGAGACATGGTGAAATAAGTGAACAGTAGAGAATCAGTAGTGATTTATGATCCAGAATGTTCTTGGCTTTGGCGAGAACTGAAATGCTTCTTGACAGCTTGGATTGAACGTGTTTTATGTGAGGTTTCAAGCTAATTTTTTTATCTATTGTAACATCAAGGAATTTGTGTTCATGTACTCTTTGTATGTTGACCCCCCCAATCTGTATCTGTATGTTATTGTTAGAATTATTCTTTCCAAATACCACCATTTCTTTTAAATTTAAGTTAAACGATAATTTGTTTTTGTCAAACCAGATTTTTAATTTGCAGATCTCCAAGGTGATTAAATCAAAAAGTTGCTAGAAATCTTCACCAGAAACTAATAAGTGTGTGTCATCAGCAAAAAGTACTTTTTTAAATACCTGAGAAACTTTACATATGTCATTGATATTGAGAATAAAAAATGTAGGTCCCAACACAGACCCCTGGGGGACACCACAAGATATGTCCTAACATTTAGACTCAAACTGTCCCATCTTCTCAAACTGTTGCCTGTTTTTAAAATAGCGTCTTACCCAATTCAAAACTACTCCCCTGTTCAAGTTTAAGGATCTTTAAGGGTGATCAAGTGATCTCAGTTTAAAATCAACATTTTTCTGTATTTCTTTGTCAAAGTTGAGAACCTTGATGGTCCAAGCTTTGTGTTAAAGTAATTTCTTTACAGCAGTTTGTTGGTTTTGACCGAGGCTGGGTTGTCTTGGTGTCGCTGGTTAATTAAAGGTAATGTGGTTCATGCATGAAGCAGATTTTCAGACACATCAGTATTATTGTACATTATTCATTCTTCCAAGTCAGATCTCAAACTTTGAACTTAACTCATTTTTATTTATACAGCACCTTTCATACTATATTACCAAAGTATTCGCTCACCTGCCTTGACTCACATATGAACTTAAGTGCCATCCCATTCCTAACCCATAGGGTTCAATATGATGTCGGTCCACCTTTTGCAGCTATTACAGCTTCAACTCTTCTGGGAAGGCTGTCCACAAGGTTGAGGAGTGTGTTTATAGGAATTTTTGACCATTCTTCCAAAAGCTCATTGGTGAGGTCACACACTGATGTTGGTCGAGAAGGCCTGGCTCTCAGTCTCCGTTCTAATTCATCCCAAAGGTGTTCTATCGGGTTCAGGTCAGGACTCTGTGCAGGCCAGTCAAGTTCATCCACACCAGACTCTGTCATCCATGTCTTTATGGACCCTGCTGTGTGCACTGGTGCACAGTCATGTTGGAAGAGGAAGGGGCCCGCTCCAAACTGTTCCCACAAGGTTGGGAGCATGGAATTGTCCAAAATGGTTTGGTATCCTGAGGCATTCAAAGTTCCTTTCACTGGAACTAAGGGGCCAAGCCCAGCTCCTGAAAAACAACCCCACACCATAATTCCTCCTCCACCAAATCTCACACTTGGCACAATGCAGTCCGAAATGTACCGTTCTCCTGGCAACCTCCAAACCCAGACTCGTCCATCAGATTGCCAGATGGAAAAGCGTGATTCATCACTCCAGAGAATGCGTCTCCACTGCTCTATGGTCCAGTGGCGGCGTGCTTTACACCACTGCATCCGATGCTTTGCATTGCACTTGGTGATGTATGGCTTGGATGCAGCTGCTCGGCCATGGAAACCCATTCCATGAAGCTCTCTGCGTACTGTACTTGGGCTAATCTGAAGGCCACATGAAGTTTGGAGCTCTGTAGCAATTGACTGTGCAGAAAGTCGGCGACCTCTTTGCACTATGCGCCTCAGCATCCGCTGACCCCTCTCCGTCAGTTTACATGGCCTACCACTTTGTGGCTGAGTTGCTGTTGTTCCCAAACTCTTCCATTGTCTTATAATAAAGCTGACAGTTGACTGTGGAATATTTAGGAGCGAGGAAATTTCACGACTGGATTTGTTGCACAGGTGGCATCCTATGACAGTTCCACGCTGGAATTCACTGAGCTCCTGAGAGCGGCCCATTCTTTCACAAATGTTTGTAAAAACAGTCTGCATGCCTAGGTGCTTGATTTTATACACCTGTGGCCAGGCCAAGTGATTAGGACACCTGATTCTGATCATTTGGATGGGTGAGCGAATATTTTCAAGCATACAGCCCAAAGTGCTTCACAAAAGAACAGAGAGACAGAAAACAACAGCAGCAGATACAATGATACAAGACTAGAACAAGATAGAGGAATGTGATGTGAAATACTTTAGAAATAAACATTGAATCAATCAATTAAATAAAATCCAATACATACCAGAAGAATAAAATAATTTAAAAAAAGAAGATAGAATAAAAAATAAAGTAAATAAAAAGGATGCTAAAACAATGGTCATAAAAGTATTAATGACAACCTTCTCTTTGATTACAGCGTCTCATTGTTCTAAATTTACACACATGAAAACAAGGCTCATACAAGAGACATGCATGCAGAGAGAAGTATCCACAGGGATTAAAGCCCCCTGGTGCTGTGACAGATTTTATAATTGTTATGTTTGTGCACAGACGGAAGAAGAAAAAGGTGGAGAAACAGGGTTGGTGACATAAATAAAAATCTATTTTTACTTTCAGGCTGGTAATGGAAATGAATCAGGCAGTTCAATGTATTCAGAACATTTATCTTCTCTGCTTCGTGACGTCAGATTAAGACAGTTTTTTTGTACCAAGCATTAACGTGTTTTGCCTCGTCGTATCTGGGTAGCTGTTGGTGGAAAACATTGCAACACTAAATTGACTTTAGGCAAGGCAAGTTTATTTATAAAGCACCATTCATACAAGAGCAATTCAAAGTGCTTTACAGACTTAAAACAAAGCAAAAACCAGAACAGTAACAATCAACAAAACTAAAAAATGAGTGAGCAGTGTAAGCAGCCTGAAAGAGGAACATTTTGAGTCTGGACTTGAAAGTGGTCAGAGCCGGGGACTTAAGAGGAAGTAAAAGTCAGGAGACATGAAAATCTATAACATACCACAGTTGTCTGTGTTTAGTCCTCTTGTTATGTACCCTGGGTTGTCAAGTCACGGTCTCTTTTACCTATACTTGACTCTAGACCTACATGTTAAAGCATCCACAGATGGATCATACATACTTGCTGGCTTTAAAGGCGACATATCATGCAAAATGGACTTTTTAATGGTTCTCTACCTGAAATATGTGTCCCTGGCATGTCTACAAACCCCCCGAGAATGAAAAAAATCCATTCTGCCCCTGTTTTGATTTCTCCACCTTTCTGTAAATGTGTGTGAAACGAGTCGTTTCAGACTTCCGTGTTTTTGTTACGTAACAACAATATCCGGTCTGTCACGGAGTCAGAGCTCGGAGCTTGTTCAGCCCATAGACTGTATAAAATACAACTCAACCCCTCCTCTGTTTTTCATTACCTGCACACATGTGTGCTAACAAGGAGCTTAGGAGGGAGGCATGCTAGTTGTAGGCTGTCTTAATAAACACAAAGGTCGGTTTTACTCCCCACGTCTGCAGATTTGAAGATCTAGTGGATGATTTTAATTTTTCATGGAAAAGTGCTAGCGCTAGTTAGCATAGCCACATGTCGTAGCTGTAGCTGTAGCTGTAGCTGTAGCTGTAGCTGTAGCTGTAGCTGTAGCTGTAGCTGTAGCTGTAGCTGTAGCTGTAGCTGTAGCTGTAGCTGTAGCTGTAGCTGTAGCTGTAGCTGTGTACCAAGACATACGTCTACAGACTAACAAATAAAACAACAAGAAACACTAAATCTGTGACCAATGGTTCAGAAAGGTCCTGTTGCCTTTCTGGCAGAGGTCGGTTTTACTCCTTTTTTTTTTTCTCTTTTTTTTTTTTCTTTATTTTCTTTCTTTGTTTTTCTTCTTTTTTTCCTCTTGTCTGCATATATATTTCTGGTTTGTGTCATGTTTGTCACAAACTGTCAAATATTAATGCAATTTATTCTTGCAGCAAAAGAAAAGAAAGAAAACCTTTTTCTTCTGTGCTTGTGACTGTGTGCATGCAACCATCACCATCCCTCTTAGAACTCTGGCCTATCTTTTATTGACAGCTAATATCATGTTCTGTAAAAGAGGGCGTGCACACCTAGGTGGGCCAATAAAAATTAAAAAATAAGAGAAAGTGAAAGAAAGATTACATAAGGATATACAAAGGGACAGGGAGAGAGAAGGAGAGAGAGACATAACACACTTAGATGGAGAGGGACCATCTCACCATGATGCCAAAAAAAAAATCCGTGCGGTGATACTAATGATTAAGCAACCCTTAGTGTCCACAATCATTACTGAAGCTTGGGTCGCAGAGGGTTGCCGCCGTGCTGTGTTCTATTTGTGTAACGAGACCACCACTGGTGCAGATGAAACCACTTGGGTCAGATCAGCTGAGCGGTTCGGCCCGGCACCCGGGCCGCGAGAGCAGTCAGACCGAAGGACCCAACCCGCCACGGGAGACCCGGTTGGTTTTACTCCTGATGTCTGCAGATTTGAAGATCTAGTGGATGATTTTTATTTATCATGGATAAGTGCTAGCGCTAGTTAGCATAGCCACATAGCTACATGTTCGTAGCTGTGTACCAAGACACACGTCTACATACTGATAAATAAAACAACAAGAAACACTAAATCTGTGACCAATCGTTCAGAAAGGTCCTGCTACAGGCGCCTCTCCGTCAGGATCAGATTCTGGATCAGATTCAGAGGGTTGAAGTAACGTGATCTCTGAGCAGCCGTGTATATTCAGCCAACATGTAAACATTAGATCAACGTGCTGGAGAGCCGAGGCCACATCCACTTCCTGAGGGGGCGTGGTCAGAGAGAAAACAGAGTGTTCTGAGGAGGGCTGAAGAAGAGGGTTCTTCAGGCAGACCAAAATCTGATTTCAAAGTGTTTTTTTGAGCATAAACTTTAAAGACATGTTTTGCGGACCTCTTAGACCAATATATATTGATGAAAAAAAGCGTGATATGTCACCTTTAACTTTGTATCCAAGAGCAGGAAAGCATCCACATGAAACTCAGGGCAGCAACCCTCTGGGAAAGATAATGGTTGATGTCTCCCCGTCTTTGAGTGGTCTCTTTACATACTGACAATCATAGTTGACTGTTTGTTCAGTTTGATCACCGGCAAAGTCAAGTTTCCTGAGAGAACAACCCTCTCACAGAGGTTTTTATGTTGGAGGATTTATGATAGCTGATGAGTTCTTCAAAGATGTGAAGGAGAGCACCTTTAAATAATAAAAAAAGAATAATGAGTCTAGCTAAAGGTCATGTTCCAGGAAGGCTAACTGTGGCACCAAGACTAGGACAAGTCTCTGCTCCTCTTCGTTTTGAAGACTTGGACAGCAAAGCTTCAGGATGATGAAAACTTAATCCTCTTCCAAACAAATAGCTGCTGTTGTTTCAAGCAAACATGTGAAAGAGGTAGTGCCAGGCTGTGTTTCTGCAGTGCAGGGCTGGACGAGTGCAGTCTCTCCTTGTTTTATTAGCACTCATATTTTTAGGTGGAAGCATGCAAGAAGCAACAACAAGCATCTTTTTAAACTCTGGATTCTGGCATGAGAACTGCCTTGAAGGTAAACTGTGGTCTCTTTCATCTTCAAAGAATGTACTGTAAGCTTTGACTGAAGAGCTACGGCACAATGCACAACAGTTGGTTCTTCTTTTGTACCACTGGTAACCTCTGTAATCTAGGAAACAGGACATGACATGAGAGTCATGAGCCAGAATCAGGAGTATTTAAAAGACCAGTCGTCTCAGTCCTGGCTGCAAAATGGCTTTCTGCTGATACAAACCTCCAGATTCTGCACCAGGCCAAGCCACAGGGCACAAAGAGACCCAGAACGTCTTTAGTAATCCTTAAGGCAACATTGACAAATGTCTCTGCAGTCAGCCGTCAGTAGAATAAGCTGACATGCTGTCAGAGGGAGTTGTGTCTTCCTCCTGTCCTTGTCTGTCATGCATGTCTACTTGCCTCAGTGTGATGCTGCAAAGACGGGAGCATCCTCGTAACCATCAGCACTGTTTCCTACTGTTTCTGCTTAGTTTGAAGTTAAAGAAAGTTATCAAAGCCGAACAAACAAAGTAAAGATTGGTGACTACAGACAATGGAACTTAAAGCCTCTGTAAATGTAAATGGAATATTCAAAATTCATATAGAATATAAAAATGTAGTGCATAATCAAGCTTCAACAAAAAACTGAGTGAAAATAAACATCCACAACTCTGAATTCACTCTGTTCAAAAACATCTTATTTTACAGGTCAGAGCATTTCTCATGACTGTGTGGGCGTGGCCTAACTCTTTGATTGACAGGTCAAGAGAGAGTTCACAGCCTGCATGTTTGAGCCGTCTGACTCTGAATCTAAAGACATCAAAACTCCAGAATCTGAAAATTATTCATTTACAATGTTCTCTGAGTGCTGAGTCACAAAATGCTTCAGAATCAGGACTTCTATCATTTATTAGTTTATCACTCTGTAGTCTCCGGGGCATCAGGACCATGAGACGCCCGGAGCAGAGGAGACTGAAGTGAAGTAAGTGCAGGCAGAGGAGCTCGGCTCCGAGTGTCAGACGGATAGATAGTAAACCGGTCCTGGGGAAAGTTAGGGAACAGGTCCTGGGGAAAGATAGTGAACCAGTCCTGGGGAAAGTTAGTGAACCAGCCCTGGGGAAAGATAGTGAACCAGTCCTGGGTAAAGTTAGTGAACCAGTCCTGGGTAAAGTTAGTGAACCAGCCCTGGGGAAAGTTAGTGAACCAGTCCTGGGGAAAGTTAGTGAACCAGCCCTGGGGAAAGATAGTGAACCAGTCCTGGGGAAAGATAGTGAACCAGTCCTGGGGAAAGTTAGTGAACCAGCCCTGGGGAAAGATAGTGAACCAGTCCTGGGGAAAGATAGTGAACCAGTCCTGGGGAAAGATAGTGAACCAGTCCTGGGGAAAGTTAGTTAACCGGTCCTGGGGAAAGATAGTGAACCAGCCCTGGGGAAAGTTAGTGAACCAGTCCTGGGGAAAGTTAGTGAACCAGTCCTGGGAAAGTTAGTGAACCAGCCCTGGGGAAAGTTAGTGAACCAGCCCTGGGGAAAGATAGTGAACCAGTCCTGGGGAAAGTTAGTGAACCAGTCCTGGGAAAGTTAGTGAACCAGTCCTGGGAAAGTTAGTGAACCAGCCCTGGGGAAAGTTAGTGAACCAGCCCTGGGGAAAGTTAGTTAACCGGTCCTGGGGAAATGAGCCGAGTATATGCAGGACTGCTTTAGCCACTCGGCCATGGCGAAAACGTGTTAAAAAACATAATTGAACAATTTGAAAAAATCAGATCGAAGTTGAGTTCTAATATTCTTACATAGTTTTTAATATTTACATTTGGTCTGAAATATCATAGGTAGAACGTTTTTGTCTATTTGGGTTAACAGAGGCTTTAAAACCACAGGCGCAGATCCAAAGGAAGGAAGACAAATGTAAAGATGTAGCAGTTTGTATTCCAGAGAGAGTTCAATCAAACACCAGCCACCTTACATGAGAGCCAAACTGAGCTCTCTGAGGTCTCTGCCATAAGTCATTTTGAACTAATGGTGTACCTTTAAATACTCTTCAGACTTTTTACTCACTTTTAGAGACCGACTTCCAGCCTGAACCTTCCATAGCAGACTCAGATATTTATAACTGCCTGAGAAGAGGACAGCACAATGAAACCTTACAGAGAGTCTAGGAGGAGTCCTGTTTCCCCTCCAGCAGCACATCAGCTTTGTTTTCTCATCTGGTCTCAAAGAGAACCAGTTTAGAGTTTAAAACAAATTTCCTATTTCTCATTGAAGTTAACTGAAGTTGTTAACATGCAGCTGGAGTTAATGGGTTTAAGAGAGTAAGGGACTTTTGGTAGCCTCCTGAATATCGGTCTTACACTCCAGAGCTTTGTGTGTCTGATTCCAGAGGGGGTTCAGAGTTAAAACTCTGTGTTTTGTCTTTTGAATATCTTTGAGACAAGCTTCTGTCTGGACATCTTCCTCAGCCATGATTCTGTCCCCATCCCGTCTCTTGAAATACATCAGCCTGCGTTTATTATAACAGAAACCCATGAATCATTCAGGGGGTTTTGGTAACTTGGTGCCCTCATTGGCTGTTTTTAGAAGTCTGAGCTATTTTCGAGCCGGCACTAACACAGCTTGTATTAAAAATTAAATAATTCAAGCCAAGAAGGGATGAGCGAAGAGGAAAATGGATGGAAGCAATAACTTCTTCTTATGCACCACTTCTTCCCATGATATTGATGGGTCTTGCTTCATCCATCTTTCACCTCATTTAGAGTCTTCGCAGATTTTCTTGACCTAACTTTACTTTTTTTTCTGCTTGAATAGTAGATAATGTGTTTACTCAATTCTTGTGACTGATTGAACCTTTCATCACAGTAATCCAGTGTCTTCTTTCAACATCTGTAATTAAACTTTATGGAAAAAACTGGGATCCAGTAGCAGTAATATATTTTAGAATAGATTGTAAGATTATTTTATTGGTTTTTAAATCTCTTAATTGTCTTGCTCCTTTTTATTTGTCAGATTTATCAAATGAGCCAGTGAGAGCCCTCAGTTCTTTGGGTAGTTGACTTCTAATTGTACCAAAAGTTAGAACAAAGACTCACGGTGAGGCAGCTTTCCAAAGGGGCACAAAGACATTCCTACGTCTGTGGAATACCCTACCTGAAGATCTGATCCTACCTTTTACGTCTATCTTTGAACTGAGTCTTATTCCATCTTACTTCATTTATTTATTTATTTATTTATTTATTATCTAGTTCAATTGTTGGTCAATTTTAAAGTCATCAATCCATCCATCCATCCATCCATCCATTGGCTTAACACTTATTGGGATCACAGGGGGCTGGAGCCAAACCCAGCTGACTTTGGGCAGAAGGCAGGGTACACCCTTGACAGGTCGCCAACCCATCACAGGGCAATTTTAAAGTCATATACTGTATCATTTCAAATTAATATTGACCCATATATCTTATTTATTCGGTTCATTTTTTAATTTGGGATTCTTTATTAATTTATTGTGGATTTTTTAATTATGTATTTAGTTATTAAAGCTGGGGTTGGTAGTCTCGGTAAACCAGCATGAATTTGAATGTAGCTTTTCCTCATGACTCCGTCTAACCCCTCCCCTCCTCCCTCGGAGCTCCTCCAAAACGACGCCCCCCCCCCCCCCTCGCTCACATGCACGAGTGCCGCTGATTCTCGACCATACGATCGTGACTGATTCCAAACCGGTCCTCACCAAAACATTCTCATAGTGAAAGTTAAAAACACAAACAAACATGGCTGCTGTTAGGACTCACAACTGTCATGCTAGCATTATCCAGTTGTACCGGTGACATGATATCAGGAGAAAAGTTCTAACACATATATAATACTGTAACAGATCTACTGTTTGTTAAACGTGTTCAGTGTAGATTTTCTTAATTCCTACAGTGTTGACGGTCAGTGAAGGCATCAGGAGAGGTGTAGAGTGTGTGAGTGGGAGAGAGGAGAGACAAGAGGAGAAGTTCTTCATTCATTCAAACATTGATTGTTGTTTTGTTGGTTGGCGTGATCACGGCCGACAGTGACCGGTTATTAAAACTCAACGTGTTCACGAATCGGCTCGTCATCACTACAGCGTCCGGACGGACTCTACAATACATCTACATTTTCTGTAGGACTTACTGAACGTCATTAATTATTCTGCTTGTTGGTGAGAGCTTTTTAGACTCTGATCCGGACTACAGTCCTGAGCAAAGCACCTCATCAGGTCAGAGGGGACAGGCCCGAGGACGAGCGAGAGGGGCAGTCAATAGAGTCAGGGGAAGTAGAGGCAGGAGACGGGGACTCGGAGGAGTGCACGCCGGTGAAATGTACGCACAGGAGGAGGGCAGAACGGCTGGACGGGATTTGATTGGTTTAAAATTTGGGGAGCCAAAAAACGGTGATTGGTTGGTGTTTTCCCAGGTTTACTCCGGCTGTAGATAGCAGTTTTTTTTCACTCTTTTTTAAGAACACATTATGTATTGATTGCCATCAGGACATAAAGATCATTTTAACCAGTATGACAAAAAGTGGATCTAAATCTGATTACCAACCCCAGCTTTAATTAGATATTATTATCTTCTGATTTTTACAGATGACCTCAGAATTTTTATATTTTATTCTATTTTACTTTTAGTGTAGAATCTTAGTTTCCAAATAAATTGTGATTGTTTGATTGATAATGTACGACAGAAATCACTGCACCAACTCATGTCTTAGCTAGTTTAAGTATCGTCGGCGGGAGCCATATTTGGAAATGCTGAACTCAACATAACTTAGTGTGAGGTAAAGAGGCGGTGTTTGAGCCTCCCAGCCAACAGCTATATGTTCCCACGTGTCAGTAAAGTCAGTCATGTCCTTATTTGGGCAAAAACTCGTAATCTTAATATCTTCTGAACCGTTGCGTTAGAAACAAAATTACCCCCCCCTACACTTCAGCATAGGCTTCATATTTTGAGACCGAAGGTTGCCGCTTGATCTCTACACACTCTGCTGTCTTTAGAGTCGTATCTGCCTGCATCACATTATCAAAGTAAAATACTCAGGTGTTGATCTTCATCAGCAGGTTGTACCTGGCACTCTGATCCTGGTCCTCATCAGTGACAAAGCCTCTCTCCTTCCTCTTCATTACATCAAACACAGCAGACCTGCTCCCTGTAATTAGACCTCAGCTGAGAGGCCCAGAGGTCTTTCTCGAGCCTCATGTATAATTGCATCTGATATTCACTCCCTGACAAGGTTTTACTAACCTTTTATTGACATCTACTCTGCAGAATCTCACCCTGTCTGCTCAGACCTGTCATATGACCTGTCTCCAACTACAATGATAACCTTCTGCATCTGTTCAGCAACTCAAGGACTGAAGAAGGACTGTGATGGTTCTTGTGACGTCTTTTCATTGAATGTGGTGATATCATTCATAAGTCTGATTGTCACTTTGAAGTGTTTGAAAGAAGAAATGAAGAAGAAGAAGAAGAAGAGAGTAGAACAGGGGGTTGATTTTTCAGTGGGGTGTAAGAGCAGCAGGTTACACTGACGCTGTCTCTGTGTGGGTTTTAAACAGTGTGCACATTCAACAAGAGCTGCAACACTTTATTCATTTTTGGTTCATTACAGAGATAATAAAGACTTTTTTATTTTGCAATGTCACAAAAAGCCCACACTGAACGTTTCACAAAATAAGCACTCCAACCATAACGAGGATAATAGACTTTACAAATGTCTCATTTATAGTCGGGCTATTGCATTGGATTACATTACATCGTACAGGTGTTCACTTAGAACCATAACAAGGTCCCATTTGCTCTGAAAGCTGTTTGGTCCTACACAGATGGCAAATAAATAGCTAAATGTTTATGCTACTTCAAAGAACAAGATTGATTTAGCTTTGGTTTCCATGTAGGCAGAAATCTTTCAGTCGTCAAACCTCTTGGATGTATTTTGCAGTTTTGTTTTCGATGCTTGTGATCTTGCTGCAGCACAGAAGCCTGCCTGCCCATGCACGTGCCATTTAAGGCTGAGTTCTTTACTCATGTCATCCCGTCTTATACCAAACCTTTCTTTTTCTCATCTTCAGTTTTCACTAACTTCTAACACCGAATATCAACAAACTTTTATCAAACTAAAACCCTCTGATTCAAGAAGGGGGTTATCAAAGTTCTGACAAACTCATCTCCACATCATGGATGATCAAGGACAAGAGGGTAACAGCACTCATGTTTAATAAATGCTGACATTAACTTTTGGATTTATTCATTCATTCATCATCTTTCTTTTATCAACCAGCTCAGGGAAGCATGAGGAAACTTAAACAGATTCACTTCAGTTTGTAGTTTTTCATGATTCAATGGAGCTCACATACGGAGGAGGTCTTGCTTGTTTTACATTCACTGTAGCGTCACTGTCATAAAACTAAACCTAATGCAGAAAAGGACATGTCCCCATATGAGCCTTGTCTAGTCTGCCAGACCTCTCAGAGTCATCACTGCTCACCGTGTTACTGAGAGTGATTTAGGTTCAGTGTCTTGTCAAGAAAACTTTAGCATGTGACTGCAGGAGCTGGGATCAAACCACCAACCCTCCAATTGAGAGATGACCCACTCTTCCACTGAGTCACAGCTGCTCCTACCTTTATATTTCATACCTTTTGAAATTTCCTTCCAAAAGATAAATGTGTGTTTTATGCATCCAGACTACAGACTGGTTTGATATCTACCTGAGTCTGTTATATTCAGATGTGTTCTTTATACACTACTTCATACTAAGAATCTAGCTGTGGATGATTTGGCTGCTTTCAGGCTTGGAAAGAGCACACAGGATGTTTGTTGGCAGGAAACGTTGTGTTTGTTTTCTAGTCTTGCAGTAAGTTGATACAGCTCTGATGAGGCTGTACATGCTGATGCACACGAGCCAGTGTTTCTGTTAAAATTTGAGTCTAGTTCAGGACTGGCAGATCCTTACAGCCATAAAGAGATGTTAGTACAGAGTGTATGAAACGTGTGTTCACTGCTGACCAAGCCTGGTCTTTCAATCAATCAATCTTTATTTATAAAGAGCCAAATCCCAACAAACGTTATCCTCAGACTCTTTCCAAACAGAGCAGGTCTAGACCGTACTCTATGTTCTATTATTAACAAAGACCCACCATAAAGACAGGATAAGATCCAGTCCCACTTTACAGACAGGACTCAGTCTGATCTCATCTTAATCCACCATGAGCAGAGCACTTTGCAGCATTTAGCAAGTTACAGTGGCAAGGACAAACTTCCTTTAACAGGCAGAAACCTCCAGCAGGACCAGACTCATGTTAGACACACATCTGCTGAGACAGAGTTTGAGAGAGGGATAGAGGGAGCTGAAGAGAGAGGGAGATGATACTGGTCAGACGGATAGTAGTAGTTGTAGCAGGCACAAACCTTGAGCAGGACCAGACTCATGTTAGACAGTGCTAAAGCTAAAGTTCCATGTTAACCTTCCTGGTAAAGAAACGTGTTTCTCTAACTATGTCTCTGGCAGCCAGTTCTATAAATCTATTCCAATAATAATCTCAACGTGTTCTTTAATACATGAAGCTGAACACCACCGCCCGGCTTAGTCTGAAACTCTTATTAACCCAGAGACATTCATTACACCGCAGACTGTCTCATGGTGACCTGCTCGATGACCTGCAGAGCTATTTTACGTCACTTATCTATGTGAGAGGTAATTGATAGCCCCCAGCAGTCATTATTTCTCACAATGAAGTCTTTTAAAATGATATTAACCACTCAATGTATGCAGCAGTGATATCATGTAATGTCTCTTTTATGACCTTTTATTACTGATTAACATGAAAGAGTTGTAATCCGACCACTTTAGATTTTGAGCTGTGATCAAAAGCGAAATCTGGTCAGGAAGGGAGAATGTGCTTACTCTTTTCACGAGCTGAAGGAGGGTGCTTTGGATGAGCAGAAATGTGAATGAAGGGGCGCTGGTGGCCTAGACCAGGGGTTCCCAAAATTTTCAGCCTGCGACCCCCAAAATATAAGTGCCAAAGACTTGCGACCCCCACTGTCCCTCAAAGTGATTTAATGTGTCTTCATTTAGCTGGTCTGTAGAAAATGACCCTACCTATATGAGCATGTGTCTGTGTTTCCTGTGCTGTTATGAATGAACCTGCTGCTACTGATGCTTTTGATCATTAACTGTTCACTAACTCTAAACTTAGGAGTCATCAGGAAACAAAGAAAGGCAGAAAACTCATTACATTTTCTGTTTTCAAGGTTTTATTTCAAGGTGAGCGACTATTTTTGTTGATTTTTTTTTACATGAATGTGTAAAATGTACTATTTTTAGATAACTTTTGTCATTCAACATTTTTTTTTATTGCATTTTTTTCAGTATTTCTTCATACTTCTTAATTAAATTAAAAGTAATAGAAAACCAACAAGGAGAAGAAAAAATAGATACATACAAAAAAATACAAAAATGATAATAATAATAAAGAAATAATAATAATAATAATAATAATAATAATAATAATAATAATAATAATAATAATAATAATATTAATAATAATAACAATAATGATAATAATAATAAAGAAATAATAATAATAATAATAATAATAATGAGGATGAGGATGATAATAATAATAATAATTAATAATAATAATAATGATGATGAGGATGATAATAATAACAATAATGATAATAATAATAATAATAATAATAACAATAAAAAATAATAATAATAATAATAATAATGATGATAATAATAATAATCATAATACAAATAATAATAATAATAATGATAATAATAATAATAATAATAATAATAGTAATAATGATAATAATAATAATACTAATAATAATAATACTAATAATAATAATAATAATAATAATAATAATAATAATAATAATAATAATAATAATAATAAAATACATTTTTAGATAACTATAAAAAAAAAAAAAAATTCTGCAAGACATCTCAAGACCCCCCATTTGTGTCTTGCGACCCCCCAGGGGGTCCTCTTGCCTAGCGGTCTAAGGGTCCCATGTACAGTGGCCATAGTCCTCGTCGCAGAGGAGAGATAATAAGTTATCCAGTTATGTGGTCTTGTTTTCTTCACCTTTTCGTGCCAGCATTTAAGAAAGATGGCCGACTGTAGGAGTGTCTGCACCACATTTAGAGGACGAGACGTGACGAATGAAAGTAAAATGAAAGTTTGTGATGGAGCTGGCGTCTCTAACGAAGGTACGCTGAGACGGAGGGGAGCAGAGCGAGGAGCAGAGCCAGGGCCGAAGGTTCAGGGGTAAAGATGAATAATAGAGTGAGTGAAGAAGGAGTCAACTTTGACTTGGGAAGATTGATACGACAAGTAAGTCTCTGAGTGCTTAATGAGTGGAGAAGATGGAGTCGAGGAGTGACAGGGTGAGAAATGGAGATGGAGTGCGGCCTGTTGGCAGGTGGAGGAAGCAGAGTGTTTTACCTGCTGATTGAGTGATCTTGGAGAGGAGGAGAAGAAGAAGTGTAGACTGATGGAGCGAGTTGGTTTGCATACCTGCCTTGGTCGGGTGATTGATGGTGGAAGGGTCAGTGTGATCAGGGTGACTTAATTTAGAGGAGAGGAACTCAGATTGCTTAACGTGGGATAATTCTGTTTGAGCGTCTTCTGACTCTTAGAGAGGTTTCAGATTAATTCTACATTCATCTCCCTGAGTAAACTTGCGTCAGCTGGACTAAGTTGACTTGACAGATTTGAGAGCTGTCATTCGTGCTGTGATAAAGACAAGGTGGATAATGATTCAAGCCAGTGTTTCTTTCAGGTTGACCTGTGCAGTATAATCCAGAGCAAACAGTGAGACAGTGACGTGCATAAATTGAAGCAAAGGGGGAGCAAGCTTGAGTTTGTGAGACATGAAACAATGACGAGTCTGTACTGTCAGGTGGTTTCTGATTTGTCATTCTGATACCGAAAATAATCATTTGAATTGTCCTCTGACGCCAACAGAGTCACAAACATACAAGAGGACTCCTCAGGGGGAGAATAATGAAGCCAAGGTGGAAGAGCAAAAAAGCTTCTTTAACCCACCAAGATCAAACATCTTTTTTCAAGGTAGACCAGGGCCCGTATGCACGTCCAGCCATTAGTGATGAAAACAGGCCGTTTGTGTTAATGGTGAAAACAAAATGAATTAGCGGTCTGCATGAGTCAGGTTAACACCACAACAAAGCATTACATTTAATGGAGGTAGACCCCACCATTACAGGTGCTAACAGCAGGATTGCCTCACCTGTTAGGATGTTACACAATTCAACCCTGTAGTGCAGACAAATCATAACCATGTAAATAAAAGTTCTTCTGTAGATTATTTGACATGAATGAAGTAGAACATCATTCTTAGGTAACCTACCAGCAATACCGTGAAGTGAATCCTTCCCAAACTACTCCATTAACAAGTCCTCATCCTTCAATGGGGGGGACAGGTGGTCCTCTATGGTCTGCTAATAAAATGTCCCTTTCTGCTTCAAAGTCTTTCATTTTAGATTTTAAATATAATATTGTTTTAGATTAAAGGTGACATATCATGCAAAATTGACTTTTTAATGGTTCTTTACCTGAAATAT